>NC_056751.1:170532639-170832639 GCF_019279795.1 Protopterus annectens | reverse complement strand
CCATAGTGGCACTATTTTCACTACTCCGTCAGTGGTTGAGGTATCCACACACAGATGTGGCAGGCCATGGGGTCATAGTCTCGGGTGTACTTGTGAGGAGAATTCATCCAGCAGACATCAGTCATGTTCAGGCAGCAGCATTGCATCTGAATGTGGGTGCGGGATATGCCAGTGCAGCTCCTGGCAGAGCCGGGGATGATGATGATGATGATAAACTGTCATCTCTAACATGCATGGCTCACACCTGTCCAACACGCCAGAACATACAGCTAATACACAATTTCAACTGGAGTGCCCATACAGATACACACACACACACACATACCAGTTAAATGAGTCAGTTGTAAGGCTTAAAGGACATTCTGTCTCAGTGGTCATTTGATACTTTATCCAAATGCCTGCCTGTTTCTCTTACTTACTCACACACACTCACTACCTTTTGTGTCAGTCTAGGCCTCCTGCTCCCCCAACCACCCCCTTACACACAACACCCCGTGCAAATGATGAAACTGTGCCATATCCTTGTTTTCTGTCCTTTGGATTCAGGGATACATAAGTCTTTTGTCTGATGCTCAGGGTGCATAGCTGACTTAGTGCTTAGTATATCTCTTTTTGTGATGCTGTTTTGCAACTTGTACTGCTTCCTTACAGGTTTTTGTAATGTGTACAACCCTCCTAAATTCTTACACCAACAAAGATGAACCAAGCCATAAATAAAAGTGCGACAAACGCCCAACAATGGGGAGAGTTTTAACACAATTGTGGTCTTACAAACTTAGACAGTTGATGGAATAACAGGTTTTGCATTACTATTTTCATGTTTGCTCTGAGGGATATGAAGTCTGAAAGTGAAAGGTGTGTCATTATTTTATAATTTCACTCTTTAATGATTTGCCATTACAAACATATGAGGCCAAAATGTGGACATTCAGTGAAAATCTGTACATTTTAGATGTAAGGTCTATTAGTTGATAGAGGTCACATGCATTCACATAAGTCGCAGCTTGATGTAATTGCTGTAAAACTCACCTACCTTATACATACTTACATTACCAAGTAATAGTATACAAGAATATGAAATTCAGTTGTATTCTTCGACATTTATTTTTCTATTCCAGGTTCAGCACTTACCTTGTAAATCCAGCAGTTGCAAGAGTTTTAGTTCTGGACTGAATCTGTCTGATGCTAGCAATACACAGCCATTGCATCAGTAAGTAAAGGTTGTGAGTGTTGCCTGGCATCTATGTTGCTATATGCCTATGCGTAGAATGAAGTTTTTAGCCCCTTAGCTGGTGAGTGTGTATGCAATCCATTGCCTCTTGGCCATTGTGAAGCCATATTGTACATGCCTACATTTGCCTACACCCACAGTGGCTGCTGGTTCCCTCTCTGACTCCTCAGCTGCATGTGGATGTAGTGACCTTCCCAGTGGTGGTGGGATGTGTGGGTCTTCCCCTTGTAGTTCATGATGAAACTGTTTTCTCAGGATAACATTGTGGAGCATGGCACATACAGTGAATATTTTAGCACCTGTTCAGGGATTGTACTACAGAGCTACCCCTGTGGAACCATGACTTCAGTAGCCCAAACACATGCTCTATGATATTTCTTGTTTGAACGTGTGCCTCATTATAGCATTCTTTAGATGGGGTGTGTGTGCATTTCTGATGGGTGTCATCAGCCATGGTTTCTGCACATAACCTGTATCCCCCAGTAAATGACCCTGTGGGATATCCCCCTTAGTAAACATCTCATACAGTTGACAGTTGTGCCAGATATGTGAGTCATGGCACACATTCAAGATGATTCCCTTAGTGTTGCACACAACCTGGCAGTCAATGGAGTGGTAGACCTTTGTATTTGTGTACATCCTTCCCTGTTCTCCAGGTGGTGCTTTGATTTCTACATGTGTACAGTCTATGGCACCCAGGACTTCAGGGTAGTGTGCTACAGGGTAGAACTCCTGCATAGTTCTGGCTTTGTCCTCAGGTGTACAGGGAAAATATATGTACTCAGTTGTATGTTGCAGCATAGCATTCAGGAATTGATGGAGGATCCTGGATGCTGATGCCTGTGACACCCCCAGCATGTCCCCTTTTGGTCTCTGGAAGGCTCCTATAGATAACATTTTAAGTGCTGCACATATCTTAGTCTCCACTGGGATTGGTTCCCCTAAGTTTGACAACAGAGGTTGCCGAGTTCCTATAGTGTGCCTCTATCCACCCTGTAGCACTCTATAATTTCCACCTCATGTAGATTATGAAAAGTTAAATGGGTTCTAAAAAGCCTTCTCCTTCTTGGCTGTGGTCTACTAGCAGCAGTAGCAGCACAGACATGAGTTTGCTGCACATAAACACAAATAAGAGCAAGAGCAGCCCCTAACATTCTATCCATGTAGCTTAGTTTCCATGGCTATATTTCAATAGGTTGTGGAATTTGCACAGAAAGTCAGCACTGAGTCTACACAGTTGCTTTATAGTCTGTTGTACAGTTCCTCCATCTTAGAGTAGTTGATTAGCATACAATTCAGCTACGTATGCTGTAACTAGCATGCTATGATATTTACTGTGTTTGCATGGCTCTGCACAGCATGTAGAGCCACTTACTGAATACAAAATGGCACGCTATCATGTGCTCATCATGCCACGATGCACACATAGTTTTGGCTGCCCATGTAAGCTCTATTGAATCTGTATCTTGATGTTTATGGCTGTTTATATGTTATTGTTTATTGCCTACGCAACTGATTTTGCTTTATTTTGTGATGTGTGTAAAATAATAAAAGCCATATAAACATATCCAAATAAAAATAAATGTGCATTTGCTGAAGCAGTTTCAGTTTTATTTTGCTATGAATTCACATCTATGAGAAAAAAGCAATGTAAATTCTAATATTTTTTATTAGTCTTTTCACAATGTGCTTTCTTGCATTTTAAATGTTATAGATCACCCAGCCTGCCCTCAACCTTTGATTTAAGGCTATTAATAAATTAAGTCCTGTCTTCATTTATTGACATTCTAGGAGTTGTACCTATGGCTAAGTTAAATTTCCAGCCATTTCTGTAATTCAATTCTTATTTTAGTACACCCACATATAAACCAAATAAAAACAAGATTTTGAATGCAAAGCACAGAATAAGGCAAACTGTTAACTTTAAAAGAAGTAAATATAAAAAGAATACAAGCAATAGTGAATGAACATCGTAGCTAAAATTCCAGATTCCATGCAATCTCATCCTTTATTCTGCTTGAACAGCTAAAAATCTGGACTTATAATTATCTTCCAGCAAGTAAAAGCTGTGCCCTTGTCAATAACATTCTAAAGGCTTCTTAAAGCTTCATCCTCTGAAAAGCCAAAAAGATCTATTACCTAACTCTCAACTGATATAGCCAGGATTAGGGGAGAAAAAGGATTCGCAGTGGACTAGATGAGGTCCAGTCTTTATAATCATGAATGCTGATTTTCAGAAAATAATTCAAACTTAGGCAATAATTGGCTATCAGCTTGCCACCTGAAAAAAACACAAAGAGTTTCAAGAAAAAAATGCATATCATACCCAGAAGAAAATTAAAACAATCACATTAATCAAGGCATTAAAGATTAAGAACCACAATAAAAAATCAAGCTGGCAATCATATGTGCACTTATCATCAGTGTAGCAACCAAGGGCAAACTTGAAAGACAATTTATATATTTGATATACCATTTTCACTTCTTATGGATTTTGTGATTGCAGTTTGTTTCATGTGCCTTTGAACATGAATTAAGAATCAACTTAAAATTCTGTGTTATTAAGTCTGTTTCCTGCAGCCACAAGTAACCTTAGAATACTTACATTAAGATATATGTCTGTGTTGGGCAACACTCTTGGAGATCACTGAGTTTTATAATTTTACAGAATTTTAATTTTACAGAAGCTAAGCCCAGTAAAAATAACATACTAAGAAATTAATAGTCAAAGAAAACTGAAACTGCTTACAAGACAATGTCTTGGATCAGGGAGTACAGAGAAGTTTTAGGAAGGAAAGGTCATTCTTCGAAAGAAATGGCATTACAAGTTTTACAATTATTTGCTCTTTACCATATTATACACTGCTACTTAACAATGTAATTTTCTGACATGGGTCAATTGACTAAACATTTATCTTTAATTACTTATTAAGGTAATGTAATCCATATCTTGCTGTTATATTGATTATTACCCAGTGTTAACTGCGGTGGTGGTGCTGCGGTAGCGTTGTCGCCTCACAGTTAGACGTTGCCCATTCGATTCTCAGTTAGAGCGTCTTCTGTGTGGCGACATGCATGAACAGGCATTCCTTCATTGAAGGTTGTGCGTTAGGCCCGGCAAGCCAGCACGTAAAACTCTACTGCCAATCATTAGCGGACTGGAGTTCCGCTGTGGAGACCCCTAACTGGGAAAAGCCAAAAGACACAAAAAAAAAAAAAAAAAAAAAAAAAGATGTGGGTACAGAATCACAAAATCATATGACATGCTAGGCAACTGGAGGTAAGTGGCTACTTACACCATGTCAGCACCCACCATTAGAACTTACCGCTTGTTTCAAGGTACAAAAGGCCAATATTGCCAGTGGGGTATTTGTGGATACCCATCCAATTATCTAACTCTCTTCTGAAGGAAGAAGATGTATCACATTTAATATGGAGTGAATGTTTGTTCCAGGGAAAGGCTAAGCATCATATGATAAATCTGTTTACCCATTGTGTTTTGTTCAGTTGTTGAAGGAAGTTTAGATCGCTGGTTCTACTGTTAGTAGGACTTTTGATATGTGAAGATATGAGGTATTGGATTACTGGATGCCATGAATGACCTGAAAGGGAAGGCGCAGAGCACCCACTTGGAGTCTACAGTACACTGAATAAAGACACAATGCATCCCGCCTCTCCTGTTTACTTTTGTCTTTAAACCTGTGATCTATTTAGTTAGGAACCTCTGTGTCTCTCCAGTTGCTTGATGTTCCAGGTGAGATACATCCCAAAAGGGACATTGTGTTTGATAATCGGTCTGATCAATGCAGAATACAGAGGGGTCAAAACTTCCTTGAATGTAGATGAAATGCAATTTGCAATCAACTGTAGCAGGTAAAAAGATTTTCAAATCACTGTTGCAGTGTGATAGTCATAGGCAAAGGACTTATCTACCCATGTTCCAAGGTCTCTCACCATACTTTCATTTTGAAGTGGGGTATTGTTTATACTATAATATACTACGGATGATGGCATTGTTTACCAAAAGCAATTACTTGCATCTTGTAGCATTTAGTTTTAACCCATTTTTGAGCACCAGTTGTTGATATATATGAGTTCCATTTGGAACTTTTTGTGTATCAGAGGGGGACTTGAGGATGCCACCAAGTTTACAGTCATCTGCAAGCTTGTTTAGCCAGAGATTCCCATTTGTAATCTGGAGATCTGTGAAGTAGATGTTGAAAAGTAAGGGTCCTAGCTTGGAGTCTTGAGGAACACCACTGGTCACGTTCATGTTTACAATTCCCAGCCTCACTACATGGATTCTATCCCTCAACCAATTTATGATCCAAATAACTATGTAGGAGTCATTATGGAGCTCATGCAGCTTGTTAATTATGTTACCATGCTGTATAGTGTCAAAAGCCTTTGCTAGGTTGTGGTATGCTGTGCGGACAACATGTCCACCACTCGTAGTTTGTGTTAATTTTTCAAAAGAATTGACCAGATTCATTAGACATGATCTACTCTTAACAAAGACAAACTTATAAGACTTTTGATATCATAGTAAATTAGATCAGTTATAATACATTCTATAGCTTTGCAGATGAGACTTGCTAGGGTAATGGGTCTGTAGTTTCCAGGTGCAGTGATGGGTCTGCCTTGTGAGATTGCATCACAATAGCTGAATGATATACCTTCAGGAACAAAACCAATGGTTAAGCTAAAGCTGAATAGCTGTAGGAGTGGGTCTACTAGGGTGTGGTTTGTACTGTTGATTAGGCAAAAGGATAGACCCCATGGATAATGTACTTTTCATTGTGGAGAGTAATTCTAGAAAGTGCTCTGTAGCTATGATAAGGATTTGAACATCTGTGAGATATGTGGGCTTGTATAGTTGTTTTGGGATGAAATGTTTGCTGAATTTGTTTTTTAGTATTTTGTCTATGTCCACTGGATCTGAGTAAGTATTGGTGTTTTAGATACGTCCTGAGCACTGCTTGGTGTTATTCCTTAGTTTTAGATTTCTGACAGTGCTAAAAAGGATTTGTAATTGTCTTTAGTTTCTAATTCTAGTCTAAGTACATGGGATGCCTTCATTTTCTGATGACATTTTTAGTCCCTCTGACAGCTTTTTAATAGTTTCCTTGATTTGAGTTTTTTTTTAATTATTTTTATTTTCTGTATAGTTTAAGGAGCTTGTTTATTGTATTTCTTATTTATACACATGGACCATCAGGCTGATTTACATTTGAACTTCCATTTTTTTTAATCTGGTAGGGACAACAAAGTCAATTAATTTATTCAGGTGTACATAGAGTTTGTGTAACTACTTGCTGTGCCAATATATTGGGTAATACAGTTAAACTTGCAATGTGGAAGCTTTATCATAGAACTGCAGAAAGCTTGTACATCTAAAGTCTCTGAACTTTGTCATGTTTGCATCCTACTCTTTGGTGATTTTAAAGGAAAAAGTTCCCAGTCTGTCATTAGATTTAATTGAAAGGGAGAGTACCAGGGAGATAGCTGATAGTGGTGCCATGCTGGTAAGGAATGGGTCAGGAATATTTTGTCCTGTAGTGAGTTCACTGGCAATTTGGTACAGGGAGTTTTTGTTTATCAAATCAAGGAATACAGGGACACAACTTCACTTGATATGTATCACAGTTTCCTGTCTAGTAGTTAAACTCTCCAAGATAATGGAATTCCTGTTGATCTAAGGTTCATCCAGTGTATTTAGAAACCTATCATCAACCACAGAAGAACTAGAAAACCACAAAACCACAAAGTCGGTGACTGTACTGCACAGATAAAGATTCAGATACAGATAAAAACTTTAATTCTCTCTTGTCATCTCAGCAGTACTGCCTTTAAGGAAGTGTTTTTTATATAACACACACAATTAAATGCATAATACATAATTCCAAAGACATGCATATGGAGCATTTCTCCCCGGGCCTCCGCTGAAAACAGGCTCTGTGGAACCAAGTCGGACTTTCCCGGTCAACAAATGATAAATAAAAAATAATAAATAAATAATTAACACCAATTATTACAATAATTAAAGTAAAACTTTAAACCTTCAACCTTGAAGGCAGAGAGAATTAAAGTTTTTATCTGTACAGTACAGTCACCGGCTTTGTGGTTTTGTTGCATTTAGAAACCTAATCTGGCTTTCTTAGAGCATAGAGGGACTCAGGTAATGGGCTGTGATCTGATAGTTGGCACTGTTTAGTGTGATTTGAATCTCAGTCACTTCAGCATTTGGTTATCCTGGACTATGTAAACACTGTTCTGGTATTTAACAAATATGGATAATCAACCATAGGTACCGTCTGGCTGAAAGGCATGGTAAATTAAAAACCTCAGTATGGAGAGAGTGCTTTCTGCACTTTTACACATAGTTGTGTATTAAAATATACATGTATGCACTCTAAATTCAGCAGGGCCTCTAAATTTATTTTTTAAACCCATCTACATTCCTTGTATCAGTGCTTATTTTATTCTATTTTGAAATGTATGTGTCACAGCAGCCTTCAGACTCCATTGAGTATAATTGATAATTCCTTATACAGTGGAGGGAAGACTACTGATTTCTAATTATGCTGCTGTTAATGGTGATCTCATTTCATAACCTATATCTATATATATATTTCACTGAAAGCACATTTCACTGAAAGTGATGTGTATGCCCTTCTCCCCACTGTGGTCCAACCCTGAAGTTAGTATAATTAGTTAGGGGGTGTGGGTTGCACAGCCCACCACTTTGGGGGGTGTGGGGGGCAAAGCCCCCACTAATTATTATTTATTTAGGAATCTAAGTTCTTTCAGTGAAATGTGCTTTCAGTGAAATGTGATTCAGTGAAATGTGTTTTCAGTGAATAGTCATAGATCCACATATATATATATATATATATATATATATATATATATATATATATATATGGTTCTAGGACGTAACATCGACAACGAGAAGACCGACACCAACTTCACTGATGCGAAAACACCGACACAGAAATGATCGAAACTACAAACCACGGACATTTAACAGGTAAGGGGTTTAAATTTCGCTAATCAAGCCTACCATGTTCAGGTAAGGTGGCAGTGTTATGCATGTGTTAAATTTAAACCCCTTAACTGAACATGGTAGACTTGATTAGCGAAATTTAAACCCCTTACCTGTTAAATGTCCATGGTTTGTAGTTTCGATAATTTCTGTGTCAGTGTTTTCGCGTTGGTGAAGTCGGTGTCGGTCTTCTCGTTGTCGATGTTACGTCCTAGAACCATATATATATATATTCAACTCATAGTAAAGCATAAGCCAATTTCTCCATTTATATTTTAAATATCAATGATATCCAATCTGTTGATGATTACTTGAGGAGCCAATGCCTAAATATTTATATTCAATTCCATTTTTCTCCGCATACCTACTAGCCATCAAGTTCTGCTCTCTCTGCTGCTCTGCAGATCCATTTGATACATGGGGATGACAGCTGTATGGTTCGTTCATTCTCCTGGAGCAAGAGTCAAGCAATCTGAGAGTGGTAGCCAATTTTCCTTTCTAGAGACTGGGATTTTATATTTTAACCCAAGAATCCTTAACATATGCTTGAAGAATCCAAGTTGTTTACATGTAAATGGGGTAGTGTGATGTGCATACAAACATATTTAATGGAGTAGTGTGATGCACATGCACACCTTTCCATGTATGTAATAAGTGGTACTGCCACCTTGTAGACAGCACCTTTATATGATCCTGATTTTTAGTGAGTATTCTATTGCTGAATGCACCAAGGCACATGTTCCCATCACTCTACCCATAAAGAAATACAAGTCACATGTCCCCATCAGTCTACCTGTAAAGCAATGCAAGGCATATCTCCCCTTCACTCTACCAGTAAAGCAATGCAAGGCACATGTCCCCATCACTCTACCCATAAAGCAATGCAAGGCACATGCCCCCATCACTCTACCCATAAAGCAATGCAAAGCAAATGTCCCCTTTGCTCTAGCCATAAAGCAATGCATGGCACATGTTCCCATCACTCTATCAGTAAAGAAATGCAAGGCACATGTCCCCATCACTCTACCTATAAAGAAATGCAAGGCATATGTCCCTATCATGCAACCTGTAAAGCAATGTAAGGCACATGTCCTCATCTCTCTACCAATAAAGCAATGCCAGACATGTGTCCCCATCTCTCTCTGGCCGGCTAAGAACTTTCTGTATTCAACTGGACATATAAGAGAATTTAAGTACCTTTATCTGCACTTTTTTTTCAAAAAAATACAGTATTTAAATTGATTTTAACTGTGTGGAAGGAATATTAACTGAACTGGAAGTTAGTCAGTGTTTGCAGAATTTTGCTATTTGCTAGTAATTACAGGTGTGGGGGTAGCCACATTCTTTGATTTCCTGTCCTTGCCTATTTAAGTGGTACAGTGTGAAATATTTTCTGCTTAAAAACCTCAGCTTTGGCCGGCTAAGAACTTGCTGTATTCAACTGGACATATAAGAGAATTTAAGTACCTTTATCTGCACTTTTTTTCAAAAAATACAGTATTTAAATTGATTTTAACTGTGTGGAAGGAATATTAACTGAACTGGAAGTTTTGACTCTGCTCTTCAGTTAGTCCCACCCACCCTCCCTGTTTTTGTTTTGGTGTTAATCTTAGTGGCCTTGCAACTGCCCGCCCCTCTTGTAAATTTGTGTTTGGATACACCTTCTGGGCCCATCTCATTTGCTCACTCAACTGAGTGCAGTGAGATCATATTCTGATTTCAGGCACTCCTATTGTGTACAAAGAGAGCATCTGGGAAACAAAAAAAAAAATTAAGCTTGTTTCCTGCCTTTCTTGTTAAGTGGTATAGACTATTTGTAGGCTTCTGAGCCCCCAAGCCCTTCTGTGTTGGAGGGAAGCCTTCTAAGTTAGTTTTTTTTTTCTTATAACTAGCCAGTTTTCTGGTTTCAGCACTCAAATCTGTTTCTTTGATCTCAGCACTTGTTCAGAAAAAAAAAAAAATTTCATCTGCTTTTACTGTACTTGTGTTTCTACCTACTTTTTTCTACCTACTGATTTTTTTTCTACCTACTTTTTTTACTTTTGCATCATCTTAAAAGTACTCAATTGTATTTATTACTGCTTGGTGTAACTCATTCTAAGCCTTTTGGTTTAAACACTTGGGCTTCGGACCAGTTGTTTTGCACTGAGAGGGTTTGTGGTCTGCATTGTAGTGGCAGAACAGGTAGCTTACATCCTTCTAGGTTGGGAACTGCTGATTGAGGGCTCAGTGTCTGTTATTCTAAAAGTGTATTAATTCTGGTTTAAGCACTTGAGCTTTCAGGCCAGTTATTTTACATTAAGAGGGTTCGTGGTCTGCACTCTTGTGGGAGAAGAGGCTGGACTCTGCCCTTCTGAGCTGGGAATTTCTGGTTAAAGGCTTATAGTGCATGCATATCTGAACTGCTTCTTACTGAAGTTGGTGCCTTGTTTGCTGTGGCATAGACTGGATTCGGGCCTGCTAGATCTAGCTTTGTTTGTGTAACTTGAGCACTAATCCAGGCATTCTCTAAAGTATTCAATTGTATTTATTACTGCTTGGTAGTAACTTGATTAAAGTGTAGCTATCATTCTAAGTCTTTTGGATTAAGCACTTGGGCTTCAGACCAGTTGTTTTACATTAGGAAGGTTTGTGGCATGCACTGTGGTGGCAGGACAGGTAGCTTTCATCCTTCTAAGTTGGGAACTGCTGATTGAGAGCCCAGTGTCTGTTATTCTTAAAGTGTATTAGTTCTGGTTTAAGCACTTGGGCTTCAGGCCAGTTATTTTACATTAAGAAGGTTCGTGGTCTGCACTCTTGTGGGAGAAGAGGCTGGACTCTGCCCTTCTGAGCTGGGAATTTCTGGTTAAAGGTTTATAGTGCCTGAATATTTGAACTGTATCTTACTGAAATTGGTACACCTTGTTTGCTGTAGCATAGACTAGATCCAGGCCTGCTGAATCTAGCTTTGTTTATATGCTTGTTGTTTGTTTGCTTGTTATTTCCCTGGAAAGCTAATTCCACCTAATACGCGGCTTCTCAGCGCTTCTGTGGATCACTTGTGATATCTGCATTGCTTACTGTACTTATTTCCTTGTTTCACTTGAAAGAAAGTTACTGTTTGTCGTTTTTGCATTTAAGTTACCTGTAACACATTGCACTTAAGTTACCTGGCACTTGCTCACTAAAGCAATTATATATGTCAGCACTAAAAATTAAAAGCACTACACCCTCACTCCCCACTGGCTCTTGTTTTCAATTATTAAGGAATTCCCAATATTATTCTAGCATGTCCAAAGGTCAGTTGTCAATCTCCTCTCCGGTCCAGCTGGTGAATCTGGGAATCTTGAGGCAATGTTACAACTGCCTCATGTACACAGACAACCCTCTCCTCCTCCCAACAAATTCCAACACATGTGAGAGATGCAACCATATAACCAAACTGGAGGCTAAGCTCTCTCAACTCAGTACTGGCATAACCAGTCAGGAGGAGAAGGAAACCACACTCACTACAATTCCAGTCTCACATAGACCGACCACAACAGCAAACCAAACACATAATCACACAAAAACATACTCGGAGGCTCTAAATAAAGATCTGTCTAAGCAGCAGAGACCTGCAAAGCAGACACCCAAGCAACCGCTACCCCAAAACAAAACATGTGCAACACATATCTCACAAAGCCAGTGTGCCGAACAGTCACAGCCCTTAAGACTAAACAACACACCTGATACACTTGTAGTAGGTGACTCTTTCGTCAGGCACACTGACGTCCCGCTCACCAGGCTGAACAAGGAGAGGGTCACGGTGAGCAGCCTGTCAGGCACTAGGATCCGCCACATAACACAAGCCCTCAGGTCATTCCAAGGCAAGTACAAATATGACTCAGTCATTGTCCATGCTGGTGTGAATGACCTGAGACGTACCTCCCTGGACTACATGAAAAGAGACATAAAGGAGCTCTCTGAGCATGTAGCCCAGGCCGGTATGACCCTGACCTTGAGTAGCATCTTACCCTCACCAAGAATGATGCCACAATATGAAGACAAGATGATCAATTTCAACAATTGGCTTAAGTACTGGTGTCATTCAAAGGGGATCCAATGCCTGTCAGCTTGGGATGATATGCTCGATAAGCCACGATGCTTCACTAGGGATGGCTTGCACCTGTCACCCCTGGGCTTTTGGATATTGGCAAAGGCTCTTGCTACCCCCATAGTGCCTTTTTTAGGCAAGGCTCAAAAGACAAACCCACCTCCATAGGTATCACAAGGGATAAGAAACTAAGAGTAATGTTACTCAACGCCAGAAGTCTAAACCTCAAGATGCATGCACTCGAAACTCTCCATAGTATGGAGAACATCGATATCTGTGCAGTAACAGAAACCTGGTTTAGGGATCCCGAGAGCACCCCAGCACTACCAGGTTATACCTCATACCATGCTTTACAGCCCCAAAACTTGGACCGAACCACAAAAGGAGGGGGAGTATCGATATTCATCAAAGATACCCACACCTCCAGGTTGGTGGCAAAGCACGAAGCATCAGAGACTATCCATGTGCAACTAACAGTGGGTAAAACTGCCTTCCAGTTTATAGCCTGCTACAGACCACCCTCCCAAACCCAGGAACCCCACTCGGCCTTCCTGAGAACACTGGAAAATATGAAGGTCTTTCCAAACACCATTATATTGGGCGACTTCAACTACCCAAACATAGATTGGGAGCATTACTCTAGCTCCAACACCCTAGCCCAAAGGTTCCTAGAATTTATAAACTCAAATGCTATGGAACAACTTGTTACCACTCCCACAAGAGGGGAAAACATACTGGACCTCATCATCACCAACATGGGGACTCTATGCTCCAGACCAGAAGTGTATCCCTCACTGGTAAAATCAGACCATAAACTAATCTCACTGGATATTCAAATCCCGACCCCACCCCTGCCCAGAAAACCACAGTGAAAAACTTCTCTAAAGCAAATTTCACACTCCTCAAAACTGAGGTGGAATCCTTCAAAGCCCCCGGGCCTGTGGAAAATACGGCCCAGACCTCAGAATCCTTTATAAACGCATTCTATGAACACCTTCAGGAATGCATGGATCATGCGATCCCAAATAAAACCAAGACCCAATCCTCCAAAGGCAGACGTCCTGTCTGGTGGACCCCAGCCATAAACAAACTATACAATAGAAGGAGGAAGCTACTAAATGATAGAGCAAAATCCCAAAAAGGGAAGGCATCACTGATCAGTATTAGCAAAAAACTGCAGGCACTCATAAAATTGTCTAAGGCCAGCTTCGAGAGAAAAATTGCACAGGACACTAAGGATAATCACAAGGCTTTCTTTAGTTATGTTAGGAACATGGGTGGTAATTCCCAGATATGCTCAGAATTAGTCCAAAATGACAAAAAATACACTGAACCCACAGACGTGGCCAACATCCTAGCTGACAGGTTCAGCACAAACTTCTCCCCCCTCCCCACCAAAAGGGCAAATATCTATCCCAGCAGAGTGCTGCCCCCCTAACATCTCAGATGCTCAGATAAGAGCCGCCCTCTCCAAAGCAAAAAACACAGCATCAATGGGACCAGACGGTGTCCCGGGCTGCGTCCTACATGAACTCCAAGAAGAGATAAACCCAAACATAAAACTACTGTTCAATCTCAGCCTTACTACAGGATATGTGCCCAAAGAGTGGCGTACAGCAACAGTGGTCCCTCTCCATAAAGGTGGTGCCTCAATGGATCCTGGAAACTATTGCCCCATAAGCCTGACTAGCTTGGTCTGCAAAGCTATGGAAAGGATCATCATGGACCTCATAAATAAAGATATTGGGGACCTACAGACACTGGATCCTACCCAGTTTGGCTTTGTTAAGGGCAGATCCTGCCTTTTAAACCTGGTTGATTTCTTTGAAACAGTCACCAAGGCCATTGACAAGGGGAAGGTGGTCCACACAGCCTACCTGGACCTCACAAAAGCCTTCAATTCAATACCCCACTCGGGCATTATAGATAAGCTCACCAGCTTAAATATAAACCCCTATGTCACTAGATGGATTGCAAACTGGCTCAAGGACAGAACCCACATGGTTAGAATTGCTAGAGCCATGTCAGACTCCAAACCAGTTACAAGTGGTGTCCCACAAGGCTCAGTCCTGGGACCTCTCTTGTTCGGTATATATTTCTCAGAGGTACAGGCCAACACGGAAGGACTGTGGCTGACCAAGTTTGCAGATGACTACAAACTGGGCACCATAATCGACTCTCCAGCTGACACAAGCATCCTCCAAAAGGGCCTCATAGAAACAGACAACTGGTGCCAGAGCCAAGGCCTCAAGCTAAATGCCAAAAGTGTATAGTCATCCCTTTGGCAAAACAAAGTGCCCACAAATTACCACATAGGTAGTAATCCATTAAGTACAGAAGAAGTAATTAGGGACCTGGGGACCCAAGTTGATAGCAATCTCTCATTTGACAACCACGTGGCCAAAGTGGTTAGAAAAACATTTTATATAGCCCACCTAATAATGAAGGGATTCACATCTAGATCAGTGGAGGTCATTGTGCCTCTTTACTCATCCCTCATCAGGCCCATAATTGAGTACAATGCCCCTTTTGGGATGTACCTTACCAGAAACCTGCAGCAACTGGAAATACACTAAAAGTACCTCACCAAGAGGATCAAAGGGCTCAAACAGATGCCATATGCTGCCCGGTTAAAGAAACTCCAGCTCTACTCAGTGTCATACCGCCTGTTCAGAGGCGATCTGTGCCTGACGTATAAAGCCATGTCCAACCCGGAATTAATGGACATGCTGCACCTCAGAAAATCCAAATCCCATCGAGCTACGCACTCGAGAGACTTGAACCTCAGCACTGAAATAAATAGGACATGCTGGAGGGACAGATTCATAACCCAGAGGCTCCCTTCACTCTGGAATAAAATCCCAGTCCAGGTTAGGCAGAGTCCCTCATTGACTCTATTCAAGGGGAATCTTGATGAGTGGATGGGAGATCGTAGGTTTACCCCGGGTATCACTTCTGTGTCACTGTTAGACAGAGGCACAGTATACTAACCTCGAAAAAGGGCATAGCAAAATAAATTTAAAATGGGTGGCGAAAGCCAAACACATTCTGGCTAGGGTTATAAATGCCCTAGGGCAGATAGCCTAGTATGAACCTATGAACTTATGAACCTATGAACTTATAATGCATATTTATTTTCTATACTTGCAGATGCTGTGTTCTAAAAATATCACACTGTTACAAACCTCTGGTACTGTTAAGGAAAAATGTTCAACAAAATTATATGTGTGTGTGTGTGTGTGTGTGTGTGTGTGTGTATATATATATATATATATATATATATATATATATATATATATATATATATATGTGTGTGTGTGTGTGTGTGTGTGTGTGTGTGTGTGTGTGTGTGTGTGTGTGTGTGTGTGTATGTGTATGTATGTATGGAGAGAGAGAGAGAGATTTCTATCAAATACATGGTATTACTGAGGGAAACTATTTTTCTTTATATAATTCTATCAATTGCCCCTTTTTATTTTGAAAACCAAAAAGTTTTTAAATTAAACTTTGAGAAAAATCATGTCTCCAGTGGTTATGTTACTTTCTTTACCACCAACATTAGTTACAATAGATAGCTGATTGACAGCCTTTTTAACACAAAGTTTAACACACATGCACATTAGTATGATCAACCAAATAATGGCTACAATAGCAATTAGTGATCATGGTTTTCCACCATTCCTAAAATAACCCATTTAACCAATCACTTCAGTCACTGCTCTGTCTTCCTAGTCTTTTCAGATACTAGTTGTATTCTACTTAAATCTTACTTTATGGATTCTGAATTGCCTGGAGTACAGTACTCCTAGTTTATCAGAATACAAAAACCCTTTTGCTTCTGCTGCATTTATGTCATGACTGTAGATTCATGATTGATCTAATGTGCCAAAACTGTTTCCTAATTATTTCTTTCTCCTGACATTTCTTTTCTTACCTTCAGGTAGTTATTTATTTAATCACATTGATGGTATTACATACTCTGCATAAAAGGGTTCCCATTTCATAGGAATACATTTATATGCTTTTGTATTGCAAATGTGGTATTCCCTAGCTACTGTGATATTGCATTCACTGACCCCTACTGGTTTTGATCCTGTCTGTTGTGTGTATATATATATATATATATACATATATACATATATATATATATATATATATATATATATATATATATATATATATATACATGTATATATATATACATACATATATATATATATACATACATATATATATATACACATATATATGGGGTTGGGAGGGTGGTCTAAGGGGTTGGGAGGGTGGTCTAATGGTTAAGGTGTTTGCCTTGCAAACACAAGGTGCAGGGTTTCAATCTCACAAGGGGTAATTGGCAAGGCTTAAAATGGCTCGCAAGGGCAGTTAGCTTAGTACTAATCTATGAACCTATGAACCTATATATATATATATATATATATATATATATATATATATATATCCACTTCCTTCTGGAACTGTCCTTACTTTTATAGTTGGAATATCTACCTTGTCTGGTTTACCACAACTCTATTCCTGTTACTACTTTTTAGCAAATCTTTTAGTTTACATTCTGCACTCTTAGGACCAATGCTCCAATCAATTCTTTTACTTCAAAAGGTCCTTGCCAGTTACTGTCCCATGGACCAGTTTTACTCAAATGATTTACCATGACTTTACTTCCCAACTGAATATCCCCTTCCTATGGTAATGCTGGAACTTTTTTCCATAGATGAAATGCTTGCTCTTTGGCTATTCCTTGGCATACTTCCTGCAGGTCTTACATCCATTGTTGCTGTTTTGCTTTTAACTTCAGAATACTGAACTATCCCTGCAACGTGTACTGTTGAATCAGTCCTGCACTGTCAGTGAGCCCTCTTCTAGCCCACATTGCCATATGTGGTCTCAGAGAATTTACTACATAAGTACTGTCACTGTAAATATTTACTGGCTGTAAATGCTACAAAACACATTTTACAGCCTCTAGCTCTGCCCTTTGTGTTGACATGTATCCTGGTAACTTAACCATAATTGGTTTGTCTCCCTTTTACAATGTCACTATTGCAAACCCAGTGTAGTACTCCCCATCCTTCCAGAAACATGCACCATCCATATACACTATAGGAATGTGGCAGTCATAATCTGCCTTTAATGGTGACTTATCCAATGCCTCTCACCCCTTCCTGACAAGGAGTCCTCCTTATTGGTCTGATAATGATATTTTGTCTTTGTTTAGTTTGAACCCTGCCTCTTGCAACTATCTCAGAATTTTTCTCAGCTGTGATGTGTTTTTTCACAGTCTCTGACTGTATTAAAATGTCATCAGTGCAATGAATAACCTTGTCATCTTTACTTACATCCTGTAAGAATGTCCCTACTATTTAATGAAAAATGACAGGACTTTTCTGAACACCCTGAGGTAATCTAGTTATGACATACTGTTGATTTTCAAAGGTAAAATCAAACCTTTGCCATTCCCTTTTTTGAAGTGGTACTGCAAAAAATGCATTTGCTAAATCTATCATTGTAATGTAATCCTTTGCACCTCCCACTTAATCGGAACTTTTAACTTCCTACAGTATGTTTTTGTTTCTGCCTATATAAAGTCTAAACTTTTTACTATAATAACTAAAATGCTCTGCCTGTTCTAGCATTCTATCAGAAACTGTAATATTAAAATACTCTAACAATATTGTAGTTCACTCTGATGACATGTCCATACCTAGTACAGAGTTGTTACACTTCGAACTGTTAGTTGATGTAATCTTTAACTCTTTATATCTTAACCCAACTTTTTCATGTAATTGACTGTTATTTCTGGTATACCCTACATAACAGAAATGTGTATAATTACTCTTTTTTTCTACTGGCTACACCCAATACATCTTTCTGAGCATTTTAGCTGCTTCAGCTAAACTGGAATGTATTGTATATGCAACCCATAAATCTGCATGTTTCTGTCATAACCAATTCTTTAAACTCTGTAGATTTGCATAAACTACTGCATGCAAATCTTTACAAGTGTCATCTGTGTGCACTACTGTACACTTTGCAGAATTTTTAAATACCACAAACATCTTTGCAGTGAATAATTTCATGCATTGCAAGCTGTATATACGAAAGCTAATCTTTAAATGTTAACATATTGCAAAAATACATTTCTTGTCATTCTAATGAGGAATTGTTTGTAAAAATGAGACTGTAAATAGAGATTAACTGGAGAACCTGCCACTATCTGCACATTTGAAGCACTAATGTTATCTGAACTAACGTCCTGACATTTGTCTCTGTAAATCTGCATGTGCAACTGTATATTCCTGAAGTGGTTTCTGTAATTTCCCCTATCTTAATGTGTAATTCTGCTTCCTTTGCCATGGCATTCAAAAGTTTATGTTATGTATCCTGTAACTTGTGTGTAAGAGCTTCAGTGTCAATGTCCCCATCCATAGTTTCTTGTGTATCTATAGCCACATGTATAGCAACATCAGCCCTAGTCAAAATGTCTAAAACATTTTGCATATACTTTCTGACCTGTATGACATGTTTCTTTAGCATCTGCATGTGTTTTCATTAAATTCTGTTAATGTATCATCCAGCTGTTTGTCTGATAATTCCTTATCTTTGTTAAAAGCATCCCACTGTAAGCAGTAGGTCTGAAACATTTCTGCTGTCTCTACAACCTGTAAACTTTTAGCATGATGTAAAAATGACTGGAATTCTCTATAAAAGGTAGAAATTGGCATTACAAAATGACTTTAGATTCATCTGACAATTTTGACTTATCCTACATAGTCTTTATGACAATTGTAACAAAGTTTTATAACATGTTAAACAAAAGCAAGGATAGCTATCTCCACGGTTAAAACACTCAGTTTTACTTTTATACGCCGATCAAAACAATGAATCTATTTACACATATAAACTGTATCACTTCTGTTTATAGCAAACAATATTTAACATCACTACTGGCTTGTTTATATCACTGATGTAATAAAGTCCAAACATTATCAGGAGGATGGTTTAAGTCTATGGCCACAGAATGTGTGCATTTAGTACTTATGTCTTTGATGGTATCCATGTTATTTCAAAAAGATGCTTAATATTTTTAGAAATGGCTAAGAGGTGATCAGGCTGTAGTCCAAAACTGCAAAATAAAAACTCCCTCTCTGTCAAAAATGCTGGTGAATGTTTCAGAGCAGAAGCAAAGATGAAATCTTGGTTTCACCCACCTGGAAGTTCCTGATACTGCTGAGCTGTTTAGTACTGACTGTCTGGAGATTGGTGCCAACAAAATACTAACTAGTGCTTGTAATAGTACTTTTATAAATATTTAAAAGGTCAAATTAAGTCTGGTTAACCACTGTTAAATTAAAAACAACAGATTAGTAACAGACTAGAATACTGTACAACAGTATATTTGTATAAAAGTTTTACTGAAAAAAGCCAAACAAGCACTACCTTCAAGATTTTTTATATTTTCTTTATAACACAGATCACTGTCAACTACATGGCAGATCCTCAGCTGACTTAGATTACAAAATGTCAACCACATAGTTTTTTACAGTATCTTTTATCTAGCTGATAAAACATTGTCCTTGATGAAACATTCTTTTCCTGTTTTGTTTGTCTTGCATTCTTATCTCATTCAGAGAAAAACAATTCCTTCAGCAGACCAGAATGTTTTTTCATTGATAGGACAGTTTGTAACATTTTCTGCTGTGTTAGTCATTTCCCTTTAGCAATTTTCAGTCCAAAACATTCTTTCATTGCTAGGATAGTCTGTATACATTCAACTGTTTATGATATTTCAACAAGCTTCTATTGTTATTGCTATTTGTTACAAAGACATTCAGAAGTATAATACTTTTTGCTCTACACAAGCACATTATGTTAAGCTAATGTATATTCATTTCCTGTACTTGCAGATGATGTGTTTTTATTACTTTGAATGTATCGTATGTTTGTATGCTTTAGAAGTTTATCTGATATGTCTGTTATGTTGTCTTCTATCACACTGTAAACATTATATTGTTTTTAAGTTTTATCTCTGTGGAGCTTTCCTCCCCGGACCTCCACTGAAAATGGGCACTCTTTGGCCCAGTGGAACTTCCCGGTCAACAAATGCAATAAATAAATAAAATAAATAAATAAATAAAAATCATACTGTTACTGTGATTACCAAACCTCTGTTACTGTGAAAGGAAAACATTTCTATCAATATAAATATATATATATATATATGTATATATATATATATATATATATATATATATATATATATATATATGGGACTACATTGATTCACTGAAAACTCATTTCACTGAATTTCAATTCACCCTCAACAAATCGCTGAAAACTCAAATCACTGAAAACTCATTTCACTGAATCTCGTTCCTTGAATGTAAGTACTGTTAGGCAAATAAAACATATATGCCCTTTTACCCACTGTAGCGCAATCCAGGAGTTAGTATATATAGCTAGGGGGGTGTGGGGGGAGTAGCCCCCCACCTACTTAGCTTTTATATTTATGAATCTCATTTCACTGAAAGCTAACAATATAAAACCATGTGGCTATGCCCCCCACACCCCCTAACTATATAAACTAACTCCAGGATTGCACTACAGTGGGGAAAAGGGCATATATGTTTTATTTGTCCAACAGTACTTACATTCAGTGAAATGTGATTCAGTGAAATGAGTTTTCAGTGATTTGAGCTTTCAGCAATTTGGTGTGAGTGCTTTGAAGTGAAATGAATTTTCAGTGAATCAAAGTAGACCTATATATATATATATATATATATATATATATATATATATATATATATATATATATTTGTATCAAACACATGTTATTTGATTTTCCCTCCCTCCCACCCTATTGTTGTGTTCTTATAACTTGATGGCTTTGGCTTTGCCCATCTCTTATTATAAATTTGTTATTGGACACTCCTCCCAGTCCCATTGCATCAGTTCTCTCTACTGAGTACAGTGAGACTATTTGGGAAAGCCCACTCCCTTAGCTCTTAACCTTAAAAAACAATTTACACTTTTTTCACCTCCTTTTAGTGTGTTTTACTGTACTTATACTGTGCATTTTACTACTTCAGTACTTTATTTTGCTGTTGCTGCTGTTCTTAAAAGTGTTCAATTGCATTTATACCACTTCTTTTATTACTGCTTGTTAGAAGCCTGATTACATGGAGAACATTGTTCTACCAAATTTCTGCTTTATACTGTTTTTTTTTTTTTTTGATTTTTGCTATTATGACTATGATTTTAAGCACATTAAATTTCAAATACCTCTGCACTTAGCATAGGCTAGATTCATTCTTACAGAATCTAGACTGCCTTTTATCACTTGAGCACTAAAACCAGCTCTTCACTGATATACTGAAAGATCTGAGGCATCCGCTGCTTCCAACAAACTATAAGTGCCTGTTTCTGCTCTTACATTGCATACTTAATTAGTATCTGCATTTTACTGTCTGTCTGAGTTGTTGAAACTGTTTTTGGCCAAATTTTACTCCATACTGTACTAGTTTGGCTGTAGCATAGCCCAGTCCAAGGTTTGCTGTGTCTGAGTCTGAGTCCCTTGTTGGAGGGTGCCTTTCTGCACTTTTGTGGGAGGAGAGTGCTGTCTGGGTCCTATCTGATTGAGGTGATTGGACTTGAGCTCAGAGAGTCTATACTTATTTGCTAGTTTGAGTTATAAGGGTTATTTCTATCCTTATTTGCTAGTTTGAGTTAAAAGGGTTATTTCTTGTTTTATATAAGCCACATGTCTGCACTTCTTGCATGTAGCACACCATTGCGCATTGCCATGTAGTGGTACTTACCATTGGTGGTTATAGTAGCAAACATTTTGCTTGTTAAATTTTCCCTTAGCACTTTGCTTGTGGACCTCCAGAGTTTTTTTTTTCGTGGCACAGCTCAACTGTCAGAATACTAAGCCTAACCTCAGAGGTTCCAAGACACCTCTCACCCACTAGCCATTCCTAAGTGTGGCCACTCTTCCTGAGCATATTAATTTACTCAACACTATGGATGTACAATTTCCTACAGTTTCTCAAGCCAGATTGGTTGACATGGGCATCCTGAGACAGTGTAGTAACTGACTGCCTCATGTTCGCTGACAGCCCTCTGCTCCTAGACAACACAACTTCAACATGTGAGAGATGCAACTATATTAAGAACCTTGAACCCATGGTCTCTCACACACCAGTCAGTACATATGACAATGAGCCGGCCATCAGCATGCACACCTCACCTCCTACTCCAACCAAAACCACATCATACATATCTACATATGCAGAGGTCCTCACCAGAAATATACTTAAACACCAAAAACCTCCCAAACACAAATGCAAGCATACTACACATAAAACTTCCTCTGCAGAACACAATACACATAATAGCTCACAAACCAGTGTCTTACCTGTCAAGCCCTTAAGGAAAAACAAAACAAAAAAACATATTAGTCAAAGGTGATTCCATTATGAGGCACACATATATCCCTCTCACCAGGCTGGATAAGGAGAAGATCACAGTCAGCTGTCTGTCAGGTGTCAGGATCTGCCATATCACACATGCACTCAAGTGTCTCAACAGAAGCTACTGTTATGACTCTGTCATAGTCATTGTTGGTGTGAATGACTTGAAACGTACCTCTCTGGACTATATGAAGGGAGACATGATTGAGCTCTTGGACTATGTGTCTCAGGCTGGTATGCCCCTAGCCTTAAATATCATTTTACCTTCATGAGATAATGCCTTAACACAAACAGAAAATGATTGACTTCAATAATTGGCTTAGTTTCTGGTGTCATTCCAAGGGGATACAGCATCTGTCAGCCTGGGATGACATGACTGACAGACTTCAGTGTTTTGCCAGAGATGGTCTTCATCTGTCACCCCTGGGATTTTGGCTACTGGCCAAGGCCCTTGCTACCCCCATAGTACCTTTTTTGGCAGTGTCTCAAGGACAAAACTCCTGATCTAAGAACTACATCTAAGAGCAACCTCAAGGTTTTGCTGCTAAATGCTAGGAGTCTTAACACAAAACTGCATTCACTGAAAGTAGTCCTCACCTTGGAAGACATAGATATCTATGTAGCCATGAGGACCTGGTTCAAGGCTGTGGAGAGCACCAGAGCTATATCAGGCCACACCTCCTTCCACACATTCAGACCACAAACTGAATTTGTGAAAACTAAAGGAGGCTGTTAGAAAAATATGTATTAATGTATATGTTTAGTGCTTATTAGAAGCTAAAAGGGTTAACACATTGCATTCTATTTTATATACAGCTTAGTTTTGTATGAAATTACAAGATGCTTTTCAAACTACAATATGCTTTCTGAAACTGCAAGATGCTCTCTGACCTAGTATTTGCTAGCACAGCAAAATTCATGTTTATGCCTTTTGGAAATTTACTGAGAAGCAGGTGATTATCTGCTAGGTCAGGAAAATAATGAATAGAACAATACTGTTTTCTATAATGTTACTAAACTTGAACAATCAGCTCTGTTCGTGTTATGAGAACATGCACAGCTGCAGAAAAGATAAATACAGTAGAACAAAGACTGCTTGAAGAAATGAACTATAATCTATACTTGCTTTGTGCTCGAATTAGCCATAGTACCTTGAATGGTAACATTGCATAGTGATAAGTTGTAGCTGACCGGTGGTCATCAAGGCCACGTTGTTTTTCTTAGGAAGTTTTTTTTTGTAAACTTGATATGCTAGCAGAAAATCATGGACAAACAGATGCTATGAAATAATATTGAAAGAACTTGTGATTTATTACATCAGCTTAGTAGGCAATGTCTTGTAAGAAATGTATAAGAATAGCTTCACTTCCTGATTCTAGTTAGACAAACTCTGTATTAGCACGTTTTTGTCTCCTTGCTGCAAGATTAAAGTGCCTTAACCTGAACCTGCCATGTGATGATCTTTTTGCAGTTGTTTTTCCTTTGACAGATTGGTCCTTCGGACCGGAAACTCTCACTTTGCCTCAAGTCAGATGGGCCAGGTGGCATGAAACCATACGGGGAAGAGACCACATTGGTTCTTCTGCTTTAAAAGACCTCCGACTGAATTGTCGTTCAAAAGAGGCCAGCCACTTTTCTGATCTGCGACTGGAGGACGAGTTAACAGTTTTCCATTGAACCTAGTGATCAAGCACGGAGGCTCAGGTAAGGTGAGATTTACCTTTTTCTTTTTTAGATCAGGGACTTGATTTGTATCATCTGTCAGGAGATTTGTTTTGTACCAGTCAGGGACAGGAAGATTGCAGTCTTGTCATAGATCAGGGAAACAGAATAGGTAAGGCAGTTATTCTAGATAAACTGTTGAAAAGAGAAATCGTGGTACCACGTAAAGATAAGAAGGGTTATGTAACATTTTAACAGTCAGAACAATATGGGAAATAAGTGCACAAAAAGTTCCCAAGATCCACCGTTAACTGAAGATGCAAAATATATGCAATTACAGCGTGCGGACAATGTTAGGTACTATACAAAATGGGTTAATAAATATGAATTTGATGGCAAATTAGAAAAATCCTCACTTATTAAACTTGTCAAACAGCTTAAAACCGACGCAAAAGGTCAGGTGAAAAAGCAATGTCAATTAGGCATTCCTCAGGCACACAGGTGGATTGAGGAAGCAAACTGTAGGGAACAAAGAAATAATAATTCAAAAGCTATGTTTCTAGATAAAGAAGACAATAATTTGGTAATAGCATCAGCCCCTCCGCCCCCTCCGCTTCTCTTACCAGAATATGAAGCGAGTGGACAAACTGGTCCACCTCCGCTATACCCGGCTGTCTCCGCGAAGCCAAGACCGTATGTCAGAGATCCCATCGAGACTAGGTCTCGAGCACGTAACTTAAGAGGGGATACTGAGTTATATCAAATAAACAAAAATTCACGAGCTATGAGTGAAGAAGAGATATGTCCGCTCATAGAAGTACCAAATCCTCAGGCAGGACAGGAAGGGCAGGACCCGACTCTCCTAGTATATAGACCATGGACACCAGAAGACATCCGGAAAGCCATAGAGGGAATTCCCCATCCAAAAGTTAATTTTAGAAAATTATTAGAAAACTTACAGGGCATGAGGTTAAGTTATCATTTAAATGGAGAAGAAGTAGAAAAAGTGGTTAGACAAATCGTAGGTCCAGATTGGCACATGATCAGTGGCAACTGGAATCCCCATGATGCAGAACACAAGCCACTCCCACATAGCAATGCGGAACTGGATAACAGAGTGAAAGGTCTAACAGACCGAATCTCTGAGAAATGGAAGCCTAAGGCAGACTGGACTTGCATTAATCAATGCATCCAACAGGAAGGAGAAACTGTTGACAGATATTATGCTAGATTATTAGAGTGTTTTAATAACCATTGTGGAATGCAGGTACCTGAAGACCAAACACATGATTCCCCATATGAGCAGCAGCTAAAGAATGCATTTTTGAAAGGCAGTATTTCGCCTATAAGCAGCTTTATCACAAAACACATGGTAGACCACCGTACAAGTAGATTACAGTCACTACTTGAATATGCTAGACATGCCGAAAGGCATTTAACAGTAAAAAGAAAAAGAAAGCCCAAGTATTTGCTGTAGAAGATGGAGCAGAAGTTTATGTAGTACAGTCTGGGAAAAAGGACAAGAAAAATGCCCAGGGAAACAAACAATCTGATAAGTGATCAGAGGAGTTTGAAGAGAGAAAGAAAAGGGGTGAATGTTTTAAGTGTGGAAAAAAGGGACATTTAGCAAGGGATTGCAAGCAAAACAAGAAGGTAGCCATGGAAGATAAGAAGGGTGAGGACTGACTATATGATAGTCAAGAATCACTAGAAGGGAGTAACCGAGAAAAGACAAATGCAAATGTGATGGAGGAAGCAGTGTATGTGATAGAAGAAATAGAGGAAGTGCAAGAAATTGCAGATGGTGAAGAAAGTGACATTTTAGACTTAGCATTATTGAGCCTAGAGCTCTATTTAGCAGACACAAAACCGGAAGTTACACTTCTGGTAGAGGGGAGGGAAGTTAAATTCCTGTGTGACTCAGGGGCTTCACGGACCCTGATACATCCTTCCAAACTACCAGAAAACTCGGGAGCCACTCTCCCATAACATAGCAATAACTGACCCTGTTTCAGGGATGACCCAGAAAAGCAAAATTGTTGTTTCTGCAAAATGCCCAGTAAACCTTTTGGGCAGAGATCTTATGCAGATATTTGGCATAGCAGTAGTTCCAACTATGCAGGGTATGGAAGCACAGCGACAAATGGATACTTTTGTGGTGCGACCGGAGGGCAAAACGTTTTATTGGTACAGCCAGGACTTGGTCACGACTGGTCCAGGGGCAGTAACTGAAGAACTGATGAACATAGCCATCAGTAAGTCCCCCTCCCTTGACACTGATAAACAGCATTTGTTGCACTGTACTCTGTATTATTGTAGCACACCAGGACCTAATAAGGAATATGAGCAAGAACTGTTTAAAAACCATGTGAACAGATTAGTATTACATAATCTATACTGGGACAAAGAAGGGGGCAGTGTAGTTAGCTGTTCATTGCCCCAGGAATTCTTTGTACTCTATAAATCTAATCAATTACCACATGTTAGTTTAACTAAGGACAGGAATGTGAAATGGGCAGACCTAGGAGAAAAAGTCACAAAGTGGGAAAAACAGACGGAGTTAGAATTGTCAGAACAGGGAGTACAGAAGCAGAGACTAAATTGGATAACACAGACACACCCAGCTGTACACTTGCAGTCTAGCGCGGACAGCTGATTAGCACTCTTACTAGAAGAGGAAGAAAATGCCTTACCAGAAACTTTGGATATGTCTCATAAATATGTTTCTGCTGTTCTCTTAAATTGTAACTTAGGAGAACAGCAGAAACATATTTATGAGACATATCCGAACTTTATTTTGGAGAAAATGTTTGAAAAATTGTTAGATAATGTATATTTGTTTGAAAAGAAATTAATGGAACAAAAACAAAGTAAGATTCAGAGGGATACAGTGGATTTTAAACAAGGACAAGTCTTCACTTGGCCTAGAGACAATAGAACTAATATGACACAAGGAAGGGTAGATATGACAAGAAGTAAGAATAACATGAGGAGTTCTGTTAACAGGAATATAAATTATACTGTAGATAGTAAAGAAGGGGAAGTAACTGAAAGTGGTAGAAATGTTCCTGCACAAATATCAGGACCATGCGCAGTAGCAAAGAGTTCAAATAATGAAATTTCTACAGTAGTTGAGATACATAGAGAGGAAGAAACAAATGTTAGGACCCCTCTATTAAAACTCATGGATCAGTCTGTAGCATGTAAACTTGATCATGACACCTCCATAAACAGTGAAGATGAAGTTAGAAAGAAAATTCTACCATTAAAAACTGGAGTCAGTGGTAATGATCCAGTAGCCCCTTTCCCCATCTCCGATTTTCGGAGAGGAGGAAGAGATCGATCGATGAGCAGGGGGAGGCAGAAAAGGAGGTTACCCAAAGAAGAACGCATAGGTCCAACCTTAAAGAAAATGTGGGAAAAGACAGGGAATCATTGATTTGGAATGTATCAAGTAGATCATTAACCAAGGAAGAAACTCTTGTATTAGAAAAAGGCCTTTCATTTATACCATCAGTCAAAAGTGATATTACAGATTCAGTAATAGACCTTAAACTATATACTAGGAACATTCAATTACGCTTAGACTACGGTAATCACCAGTCTATAGATGGAGCATGCACTCTTAGAAAACCAAGCACATATATACCAAACTTACATCTGCTAATAGATGCATATTCGAAATTAGTTGAACAAGAACTGTATGAAACAGATAGAAGGAACAGAGATAAGAGATGGTATGGCAATTTACACTCTAATTTAAGAACAGCTTTGAGAACATTGAAAAATGATGATAGTATTGTGATAAGACCTGCTGATAAAGGAGGCCCCATTGTCATAATGGATACAGAGAGATATATCTCTAGTATGACTGATATGCTCAATAATGCAAATTTTTATAGACCGATTGGCATCAAACATGTTGATCAGATAATTAATAGAGTTTCTATATTTCTGTCAAATAATCACTGTACAGGTAGAATTAATAGTGATCTATATAAATACTGTCAAGTTGATGAATCTACCATCCCTTGCATACAAGGCATTCCAAAAATACACAAGCATCCAGATAAACCTCCCATGAGACCTATAGTTGCTGGGAGAGGTTGGATAACTGAACCGTTATCCATCTATTTGGAATCCAAATTAAGACCTATTGTGAGTAAGTATACGTATATACTTAAAGACACTAAGCAATTCCTTGTGATGTTATATGATGCAACGAAAGACATAACAGTAGATGATAGATTCTGGTTAGTTTCATTAGATGTTCAGTCTTTATTCACAACCATCCCTAATCAAGAAGGCATAGATAGCATTCGGCAACGTCTGATAGCAGACCAGACCATAACTGAATATCATGTAGACACTTTATGTGAGCTTATGAGAGTTGTTTTGACCAATAACATTTTTTCTTTCAACAGTTAGATCTATATTCAGAATGATGGCGTAGCTATGGGCACTTCATGTGCCAATAGCTACGCCAACCTAGTTATGGCTGACTGGGAAAATGTACACTTATTCACACTTGACAGCTATAAACAAAACATCAGTTTTTATGTACATTTTGTAGATGATCTCTTTTTGATTTAGAAGTCTGATGAACGTGACTTGCACGAATTTCTAGAAGAAATTAATCTAACCACCAGTTATCTTAAATTTACTATGACAGCTTCTGAACAACTGGTCTCTTACTTAGATGTGTATGTAGAGAGGATGCCTAGTGGTCTCTTGAATACTGGTGTTTTTAGAAAAGCCTGTTACAGAAACTCATTATTGCATAGATCTAGTATGCACCCTAGCTTTGTGTTTAAGAACGTCATTAAGGGAGAAGCAATGAGAGTTTCTCGACTAAATTCAACAGAAACAGGATATAAGTCAGAGTTACATAACCTCAAACAACAATTACTTAACAGGGCATACACACCATCAGAAATTAGTCCAAAATTCTTAGAAGTAGATGGTTTAAGGAAAGATAGTGCTTCACCTTATTTTGCATCTAGTTCATATGAAATGTATGATGCATCTAATAGTAAAACTCTATGTGATGAAAAGATGAAAATCTGTATTCATTACACACAAGATGTATACGACATAAAAAGAGCCTATTCTAAGTATTGGGATATACTGAAAGTTGATCCTAGAATTAATGAATTTGTAGGTGAAGCCCCTAGCTTCATATACAAGAACAAACTTAATTTACACAAGATGTTATGTAGTTCTTCTAGAATAGAGCATATTACTAAATCAAATACCAAGGTAGGCAGTACTCAACCTTGCAGGAAAAGTAACTATTGTGATCTAATAGACAGTAAAGCAATGTTCATACACCCCCTTACATTACAGTGTTTTAAGTTTTATCCAGTAGCTAATTGTAACACTCAGCATGTAGTATATCTTGCCACCTGCAGTTCCTGCCCAGCATTTTATGTGGGCAAGACTGACAGGCGGCTAAGAGACAGAATCAGAGAATATATGTATAATATCAGGATAAAGTATGATAAAAAGGCACTATCTAGACATGTTATTGATACATCACCAGATCACAAATTTAAATTTCTAGTCATGCAAGTTAATCATCCCACCATTAGAAGGGGGGATATTTGCAACAGAACAGAACAAAATGAAACTAAGTGGATCATTAGACTAAGAGCTGATCATGAACCTGGCTTAAATGACAGGATTCCTATTAAACCAATACTGAAAGGCAAAGACCTTAGTAAATGGTACTAGATGAGTTAAGCAGCTTATACAGATCATATGGTTTTATATCTTTTATAATATAAAATGTATTAGAATGTGAGCAACCATTTACGTTTGTCTTTTAGCTTTTCATAATGCTTAAAAGTATATTTAAAAGTCTATACTTGAAATTGTGGATTTAATTAGAGGCTGGTTGATGTTATAAAGTTAGCCTCAATAACAGTAGGGCTGTTGTGCATGGAAAATGTAATTTTGAAGTTGTGTCTTGTTATTAACAACAAAAGACACAACACCTCATATTTTGCACTTGCTCTAATCATATTGACGCTGAGGTTACAAGGTTAATTTTATGCTGATCCAGCGAACCTACATTATTTACCATATAATATATGTTCAACAGAGATTAGCTGGTTATGTCTGCAATTTAGTCTTTAGATATTTGTATGACATTTTGAATTATATGTGTATACTCTTACTTGAATTCGTGCATCTAACATAAAAGTGATTAATGCTGCTATATTAGTTTTAAAGAAAGCTGTATTGCTTTATTTTTGAGATATAACCTAGAATCTAGGCATTGCTTTGATAAGCTATTTCCAGCGAACTATATTTGTTTTTCTCATCAGAAGCACAATTAAGTGCAATCAGTTGTATCTGGGTATCTAATATATGCTCAACTGAAGTGCCTTTATTTGAACTTGGGTATTTAACACATGTTCGACAGAAGTGTTTAATGTTAGTCCTGATATTTTTAAGCTTTACATTTCTTAAAATGCAACTGAGTGAAGGGTTTGTACCAACATGTTATGCCTAGAGAAGTATTTTAGTCATCTATCCATTAACATTGATTGGTTTTATAAGCTTGAGATTGTTTGCTTGGCACAGCTACTCCTACTTGGAACAAGTTTAACAGTAGGCTTTTATTTTGTTTTATAAGGTTTTATCTTTAAGAAAACGCTTACTTGATGTCATCTTAAATAATCCCTTAGCATAGCAGAGAGTGTTCAAATTTAGAATAAAAGTATGATATTCATATTTATATATTTTTATTTATTATTATTATACAGTTGATTTTAAGTAGTATATGTTGAGCTGATTATAGTCGACCAACATTATACAATGCATTTTATACACATTTTTTATATAGTTAGTGTTGCTTTAAATATTTGAATGTGAGTCAAGCACAAGGGAAGTGATGTCACACAGACCTACAGTATATATATATTTGTCAAAGCTCTGTGATGTGTTTGGCCTGAGGAAGCCTACAAGGTGAAAGCGCTTGCCAGTTTTTTGTCAATAAAGTGTTCGTATTTACAAGATTATATCGCTGTGGTCCTTTCAAAAGTGCATTTTGGACAGCTGATTCCATTTGTAATGAGGTGAAGACTGAACTTCAACACATAATAGCTTGTGTTGTTTAACTGTGGAACAATTTTCTGTTTGGTGAGGTGAAAACCGACCTGTTAACTCAAAAATTTACTGGGATCTAAACAGCCGGTGTGTTTCGCTGACTATTTTACAGTAAACTGTTTGCAGAAGGCATGAAACTCTAACAGCTGCTATCTTAACAGACAGTTATTGTCCAACACAAACTTGCTTTTGGCTATCAATTTGGATGGTTACCATCAATTATCTGAGGCGTTTATTCAAATTCGCTTTCCACTAACTGTAAGTAAAAAACTGAAACAGGAATAGTGACTGTTGCTCTGCCAAGGTGTCTTGCCATTTTTTAACTAACAAACCTTACTGTTATTATCGAGACACTAGATATAGCAGCTATTTTTTACCTGATTTATTTTTAAGACCAGTTAGAGATTCTCAAGTTAAAGCTCCTCCCCCACAATGGTACTGTTTTAAACATGGCCCTCCCAATAATTGGGAACATATATTCTGGAGCTGCCCTTCACTGAGAGAGTTCTGGGATCAATTTTGTATCCAAATGGACCAAAAAATGAAATGTATTCAGAAATGTGTGCCACTTTAATTATACATTGGTTTTTGCTAATTTCTTTTTTTTTTGTCAAAAATTTTGTTAATTGCATTCTTAATTGCTAGAACAAAAACAATTACCAGACACTGGGATATAGCCACCCATCCCCAGACCTCTAAAATGCAGCTTATACTCCAAAGTGTCTATACTTCCAAAATGACGCTTGCATAGCTAAAAAACAAGTTAGATGAGTTTTATCGAACTTATAACTCTGATTTGCTTCCATTTAAGCTAGAGTAATGCACTCATAATCATTTTATGAACCAATCATAACAACTATGACGATTGAATTGCTTGTATATGTCAGTCTATTGTCTGACATGAAGAATATGTCAGTCCTAATCTATACTTTGCCTAGTGTTTTTATTGAAAATACAAATGCTCAATGCTGCATTTCAATGATTTTATCCATAACAAAAACATCTGCCTTATTTTGTCTTATTTTCCGTTCTTGTTTCTTCTTCTTCTCTTCTGACTAAAAATGCTTTTAATATCTTTTATGTTTTACATTATTACATGTTATTCTATCTATTGCAGGCAAGTAAATTTACTTCTTTATACAATTTCAGTTTTATAGATACATCAGTTTTATATGTGTATATATATATATATATATATATATATATATATATATATATGTGTGTGTGTGTGTGTGTGTGCACAAACATCACATTCTGTTTTTTGCACGTTCATACTCTCTTATTGTTTAAAAAGTGTATGATATTCATTATCTTTTTCCTTGTATTTTAATTGATTAAATAAACAATATTTAAAAAAAGAAAGGCAGATGTTATAGTGAGGCAGTTCATCTTTTCATTGTAAAATGCCCTCTAGCCCACTTTAGTAATGCATTCTAACATTAACTGTTACCCTGGTCCTAACCCTAACCCTACACTACACTTTAGAAAAACCCTTTCTGTAACACAAGAGAAGATTTATTGAAGTGTATTGACTTACAGATTGCAAAACGAAATTCATTTTTGAAGGAATGGTGTTTTGGGTGTTTGGTAATGTGAATGTAATGTTTTTGTCAATCTTATTTGTTTGAAATGTTGACATTTTCAACAGTCATGCTACAATGATATATATTTATTTTAAAATCATTTCATTTTTTCTGACTTTCTCATATGTATTTAGATATGTGCTGTTTGAGGAATTATTGTTCTTGGATTTTGCAAACAGTTAATCTAGTTGACTAATGAACTATTCAGTGTACAGCATAATATAAGCTGTCTTATGCTTGTTAAAAGTGTAAACTATTGTTTTTGTATTGTTAGTTGCACTGCATGTTGTAGTAAAAAGAAATAATTCTTTTAAATGTGAAGTTATAATTTCAGTTACTGTTCAAAGATCCACAACTTTGATAAGATCCGGTCTTAAAAGTCTACCAGTCATTTCATCACTTCCTATCCTACATGCTATTCTGCCTCTTATTAGAACATCATGAAATCTCACCAATTTTGCAGACTATGTTGCTTATTTTGCTCAGATATCTAATAAACAACAAATTCTTTTGGGGCAACTGCTATTTTGTTCTCATCAAAGCAAAGTAACATGCAGAAATGCAACACTTTCTCCCCCGGATTTAATAATCTTCCATGCAGGACTAGTGTAGTCCTGCATGGAAGCGGCCACTTAGGAGCAGAACGGCAGCACACCATGCATATTAATGAAGGCGTGCTGCCCAACCTCCTAGGCATACACCAAGCATGTATGAGTGCAGGGGGCATGTCTGAGAGCAGAGTACTCAGAATAAACATGCCCCTGCAAAGTAGAACAGCAGAAAGTGGAAATAAATGAGCGAGGCCACTCATAGGTATCCACATATCCCCACAAACAGTCTCCTATGTCTACAGCAGCAACAATACATATAAATAAACCGAAGAAAACCCGTCATAAAAATTGTAAATCTGAGTACAGCTAACCGTAGGTGTGCGGGTGTGCCCATCACTTAGCTATGGTTAAAGCAGCTGAAAAGGCCAAAGAGGATAACAAGGACAAGGAAAATATATGCAAATGAAGCAGCACAGCAATAGTGTAGTGGGCAGGGCGTCTGCCTAACGAGCAGGCATTCCCGGTCAGAGTCTCACTGCAGCACCTACCATTCTCCATGTGAAATCTATATATGAACATTTTTTTTCTCATATATTTCCTATATAACCTACTAAATAACATTAAATGTGAACTGGACAACTGTATTAATAAGGCACTTGTAAGCAGTTGTAAGCACAAATAAGCAGTAGTAAGCATATATAAGCACTAGTAAGTGTGTGTAAGTGCATTTGCATGGGTGTAAGCATTACTGACATAGATTAAGCAAAGTAGAAGCTAACCGAGTGTTAGAAACTGTAACTGGAGGTTAGCAGTGCTTAGCTCCATGCAAACCTGTGCACACCCGCATACAACCGCTTTAATGTGCCGTAATCACTCAGTACCCAATGGCTCATGTTCTGCCCAGCAACAAGATAAACAGCTCCTGCAAGGCTCAAACCAAGGACCCTGCACACCACAGACAAAGGGAATTACCACTAAGCTATGACATATACAAATAAAGTTGACATAGTCAGAAACATATCATCCAGTCCAGTCATGCAACAGCACAGAGAATGTAGACCTACAGCCAATTGGACATGTGTGTGCAAATATATTACTGTCTGAATGGATACAACATATACATAGATGTAGTCACATATATATATATATATGCCCATATATATTTATATATATATATATATATATATATATATATATATATATATATATATATGTATATATATATCAAACTATCCACTTAGCCTAGGTCTGGCACATGCCGTAGTCCATGCACATAGCCATGGGTACCTATGTAATTCTGGGTGTAAACGAAAGTTGTATACCCAATGCTTGTGCTGTCCCGCATGGGATGAATGATTACCTGGTACTAGCAATAGATTTCATGTGTGACTCTGTGTACACTAACGAATGTAGTTGTAGGTATCACAAAGCATACGTGGCACACAAGGTTGGCCGGTATGCACATGAAACAGTGCCCAACAATAACAGGCAACATGACAGGATATGTAGCTAAATATGTAGAAGTATGTGTGTGTATATATACCCATAACTACATGGAGATATACCTCTCCCTCTCTGTAGTACAAATGTATACATACATAGACAGACATATATAAATACCCACATACAGATATATACATATACAGCCACCCATACATCCACATGTCGTTTTACATATATATATATATATATATATATGTGTGTGTATGCATACATATACAGATATATATATATATATATATATATATATATATATATATATATATATATATATATATATATATATATATATATATATATATATATATATATATATATATATATATATATATATATATATATATATATATATATATAAAATGTATGTGTAAATATACACAGATATATAGCTAGGATATGATACAGCTGTTAAGGATTACATATGTTCACAGGCCGTGCCAATGGGGGTGAGGGGCCCAATCAACAAACATGTAACATGTAGCATCACACCCCCCCCTCCCCAGCTAGACTGGTGAAACATACAAACACACAAGAAAAGTAAACATGCCACTGCTTCCCGGACTACAGGCAGGATACAATCAGTGGGAGAGACCCGCCAAGTCTAATCTTGAAACAAAGACAAGAATATCCCTTGAGGGACAAGCCAAAAATTATATGGCTATTCGGCCTTTCAGCCATTACACAGATAACGTATGGCAGGGCACGCATGTACTCGGACCACAAGGTTGGAGAAGCCTGATGACCCATGGGGTGAGACAACATACGTGATGGGTCCTGAGAAGTGAGGAGTGGGCAGTGTGTGCTGGTGTGTCCAGACCTGACCTACACCCAGAGTAAGAAATAGTGCCAAAGAGGAGGTGCGGGTGAGGAACTATGGGTATGTAATTATGGGCATAGGCATGCAGGTGTAGGCTGGAGTGGTTCTATGTGGACTGCCCCAGGGATGTAAGCAATAGTGTGCATTGGGGCAGACCCAACACCTAACGAGCAGCTATGCCCAGTATGAGTCCCACAGCAGCAATGTCTAGTTTACATGGCAAAGGGCAGAATAACCAGATGTGTTGTTGCAAACCCACTAAATGACACCAAAGAACACATGGTTGCAACACCCCACTGTAGGCATGTAAGCTGAACTAATTGTCATCACAAGGTATTATTGTTGCCCTCACCCCCACCCAGGGGTGTGTGTCCAGACCTACCCCCAAATGCAGGGTATATACACAGCTGTTGCTGTAGAAGAAATGGCCAGCTGTGGACTTTCCTGTCAGCAGTTCTGCACATCCCTGGACATGTCCCCTACAATCAGCCCCTCTGTGTGGCCCAATAACACCACTTACCAATCCACCCCTGTTTCATTCCTTGTAATGTTCACAGTCACAAGTAGGTGACACCCTCCACACAACTATATTGGCAGAATCTGGAACACCCAACCCAGGTGTATTACCGCAGCTGTCCCAGACGACACATGTAAATAACACATGAAGGGAAAACTCAAGCACACTTGGATCACCACCTGCTCACCACCTGGCAAAGTCCACCACGCCCCAACTAACACTCCATACCTCTACACCAGCTACTGACACTGACACCTCCTGTCCTGCCTTGCATACATATCCCAACACCCTGAAAACCTGCACTACTGCTCCCCCACCAATCAGTCGAATGGCCTACTATACAGTTAAAATGTCCCCCCTCCACCTACCTGCCTACATCTTCACTATTCACATCTACTCTACAACACAGGTATGGCATAACTAAACCTAACCTGAATACCTGAGTGTAACCTATCCAGAACTGCTAAACTGGAATCCCACTTCACCTTACACTGACCTTCGTGAACAGTCATACCTGACATGTACACCTGACTTAAACATGTATAATACCGACATGTTCATGAAGTAGTGTGGGGGTATGCAACAGCAGATGGGAGTACAACTGTTTGGGCAGTGATAAGCAATGCCCACACTGGTTAAGCAATGTGGAGGCCAACCCAGTGTAAGACTCCATAACCAGAGGTCAACAAGTCTGAGCCTCGTGCACACCAGCGCATACCCGCCTACACTTCCCCCACAGTACCTTAGGCATACTGTAGCCCACAGCCCTTGTCGTGGCCAGTAACAACATAATCAGCACTCCCAGGTCCCCCACCCCACCCTGCACACTACAGTCCAAGTAAGTTACCACGAAGGCATGGCAGATATACAATCAGCTGCTGTTATCACAAACATATCATCCGGCACAGTCAGTCAATTGTATAGGAAATGTATGTAAGTATGTACATTAATACCAGCAAACATGTGCACAGTGCTCAATCACAGTATTCTGAGCAGTCTATCAGTACCAATGAACAGTGCCTGTCCACACATACTGTAAGAACAGTAGTCTTGTATAACACTGAAGAGAGGAATCGAAAGCAGGGCACACCTTGGGGGTGTGTTTCATCTGCTGGAGATGAGGCTGGTCTGGTGTGTGAGCAAACCGCTGCTTCTCAAACCCCTGGCAGGATGATACCAGTGGGAGAAACAGTGTAGACCAGCAAAGTCTACTCGTGACACAACAACAGGTCTGCCCCTGGCGGGACACACCAGACTTTGTGGGTCACAATGATGTTTCCACCAGTATCGGAGGAGGATCAAGAGAAGGCTCGAACGTACATGGACTAAATGGATGAAGAGCCTGCAGAAGGTTGCATTGAGACAGTAAAATGGAGGAGTACCGAAACATGTAGAGAGGGAAATGTGTGGAGGTGTGGTATGGCAGGAATAGCAACTGGAGAATGGATGGATGTTGTGTACATGGAGCTCAGGGGCCAGGGAAAGGGAGCATGGGTATGACATTAAGGTAGAAATATGCAAATTAAGCAGAACTGCAATAGTGTAGTGGGCAGAGCATCCACCTAATGCGCGCACATTCCTGGTTCGAGTCCCTTTACAGCACATTCTATTTTCCATGCGAAATCGGTATATCAACATTGTTTTGCTGTATAACTTACTAAATGAAATTTATACTTGAACAGGAGTACTGCATTACACATAGACCCACTCACTATTCAAAGGACATGAGACAACACACAAGTATGTATACACAGACAACCTTTAATGGTGTATTTTACAATAATGTATGCCATTACTTACAGCACATAGATCTGGACTTATTTTATCAGTGAGGAATGCAAGGCCCACACAAAAAAGTAGATGCAGACAGTGCGGATATATAACATACTATGCTGTCCAGGCCAAGCCCATCAATTCGTACAACTGTAGACAAAAGATTTGCCATCAAGATAGGTAACAATAAACAATAACAGATGTAGTTCAGCAGCCGCCAGTTACACCCTGTAGTCAAGACCTAGGGAGACATTTATTACCTGTGATAATGTCTATGTATCTGTCACATGTATGGACCCTGACTATCAAATGTCATGGGAGTCAATGATATGACTGGGATGATAGCAGGAATGTTAGCAGTAAATAATGAAAAGCCAATACCGAACAACCCCTAACCGTATCACAGCAGGACAAAGCCAGCCATATATGTGAAAGACAGAGGCAGGAACACAGAGCCATACTCGTAATATTGCTGTTACACACCCTGCAAATTGCTGGTGCTACAGGATTCATTGCAACATACCCTTATGCAGAAATAACACATCAGGAACACAACAGGAAGTAGCCATGTACTGATAGCATGCAACAGTTTGCCGGGGATATATCTAGGACAAGACATGTGTGGTGCACAGGAAAAGCAAACAGACAATCCACTGGCCATCATGTGGATAGGCCCACTGTTGAGAGTTATGCAGACAGACTGCATTCCATCCTAAACTATTACGTACATGCAAACACTGCAAGACCAGCAATATACAATGCATATAACAACACAACTCACTGTCTGTAGGTCTGGAACTTCTTAAGATTGTGTAGTTGCCCTGTGTCAGCAAGCCCCGCTGTAATAGGTACTGCAACCTGCCATTCATAACACTGCTGCCCACATACAGGAAGGATGTCCTCCATACTGGAAAGGTGAAGGGACAATGCCCACATGAGTAAGCAATTTATAGTACTGGGCTGACATGACAATGGTTACCTGAATCACTACACAGCAGGCTGCACGCCATCAGCAACTGTTGCACACTGATTGGTGCAGAGCCCATCACCTGATCATGTGTATCACCTACAAAAGCCATGCTGAAATCAATTCAAACCAACTCATTTGCTCTACTGGAAAGGGGGAGAGAGAGAGAGAGAGAGAGAGAAATAAAAAAAGAAAAAATATATATATATAAAATGAAACTCACACAGTAGGAAACAAATACCTACAAGTCAAAACTGGGAAGGTGTCAAACCCATCCAAAGAATGAAAGGTATGTGAAACATAACTGTATGTAATTTAATGCAGTATGTGGTATAGATTAATAGGATATATGATACAGAATGTCTGATATGTGCCATTTGTTGTTGTCCCTCTAATGATGCCCCGCTGAAAAACTGCTCTGGACAATACTGTCTGTCCCTGTAAGCAGTGGGACATACCCGCCAACTGTGGGATCAGCAATGAATGACAAAGATGTCAGCCATAATATCTGTGTATGTTATGTTATTGTGGATAATAGCTGGTGGTGGATGTACTGCCGTCATGATAGACACATGGGTGTCAGAGCACACCACTTGCAGGACAGTCATGTTAATGTGTAATGTAGCATGCACAAATGCCATAGGTGTGTAATAGGCATACCAGCAATCTCACACCATATATTCCACCCTAATCTTAGTCTGTGTTCACATGTGGCACCTGTCTGTGTTGCAGCAAGGCAGAACAGTGCAGCTGTGAATGAAAGACAGTTACAGAATGTGGACCAGATGTCCGTATGCACTCCACATATCTGTGTGATACAGAATGTGACGTGTATGTGTACAGATACACAGACACTCATATAGACATAGGTATATCAACAACGTACAACATATATCTACACATATATGTACATAGATATATATTTATACACATATATATAGTGGCACTGACAATGGCATGCAGGTGAGATAGTCTGTAACAGGCCAACAAAGATAAGTCTCCCCACATAATGGTTAAGGTGTTTACCTTACAAACACACAGGGAGCATGGCTACAAATACATAGCACAAAGTGTAGCGCATACACATTGCACAAATCTTGGGACAATACAACATATGTCCCAATGGTAGGTAAGCAGCTGACATAGCAATTGCAGTCTGTGAATGGTTTGTTGTAGCTGATATAGTGGGGGAGAAAAATATGCATATTAAGAACTATGGTAACCCTGCTGTATGGGTGGCTCAAACATGTTTCCATCTTTATGTCTTCCAGGAAACATGTCACATAGTCACCTTCCCGCATACAGCACTGCTGAGACAGAGATCATTATGGACCACCTGGTACAGCACTACGTACTGTTGTTTGGGTGGACAGCCCACGACCAGCAGGAGAGGACCACCCTGTGGAATGAGCAAGTCCACAGGGTCAATGATGTTGGACTGCATAACCGCAGCTATAAGGAAGTCCGGCATCATTGCAATGACCTGCTTTGCCATGTACGTCAGTGTGCAGCTGCTGTAAGGGGGGATTACCTTGCAACAGGGGGGCAACCCACCCACCCCTCACCAGTGTGGAGGAGGTTCTCAGCAGCCTTGTGGCACCTTTCTGCCTGCAGCATCAACACCTGGCAGGGCACATCTTGGAGGCAGGTGCCAATGATACACTAGCTGAGGAGCATGCAGGTAAGGCCCCAGGGCACATCAGTATCCCACTCTTGTGTATGCATCTGCATCTGTACAGGTACATCATGCAAAACTGAGATGTCATATACATAGTCTGCTACTGTGTAGTAGTAATAAACAGTCATGTATAAGCTGTAATATTGTGTAATTCTACTGCAGATGTAACATAATGCTGCACTCACCTTTTATGATTGCCACAGCTGTGGCCACTGACATCAGTTTTCTCACACTCCTATGTAGGTCCCTCCAGGATACCACCACTGCAGCAGCCCATAGCCGGTGAGTATAGTTCGTATTCATGCATGATGATAAACTAGGCATGTAATAGCTATGGGATATCCCATGCACACTTCTAACACACTTACCCATACTGCATGCTGTACACGTTCACGTTTTGTTACTGTGAGATGCACTGCATCACAGTAGAGACCATGCTGGGGTATCAGAAGGGTACAACAGGCACATGCAAGATAACTAACATCCTGTCAATGTGCAGTGTGTCCACAGGGATGTGAAGTGTGGCAGGACACACGACCTACAGTAGGGACATGTGTGACTGAGCACCACCATGGCTGCAGCTGCACACAATCAGGTTAAGTAAATGTTGCAGATGTAAACCTGACCCCACAGCACTCATGACAGCTGTGTGTGCACTCCAAGGGATGTGCACATGAGTAGACTTTGCAACAATGCAGAGGTCTAGGACATGTGTAGGTCACCCCTCACAGCCATGGTAAGGTCCTCTGGTTGTCAATGTAATAGTCATGTACTGGTCATACATGCACTGCTGATGTTGTGATTTATAACACAGACATCAGCCATCCACAACTGATAGCTGTTAACATATCATCCTGGGTATGAGTTGCTACAACACATAGGGGCTGTGAGCATTGAAGCTGACATAACCAACACAGTACTACAGATGCGTCAATGGTTTCTACACCTGAGAGGTATGATGCACAGTACAAGGCAGGGTGTGGAACAGGTCCACAGTAACACTTTGTGCATGGGTGCAGTGTTAACACGGGGAAAGGCCATCACCTACCAACAAAGCCCATGCCTCACACACATGTATACAGCCACTAGCATGATGTCACTATAGTTGCACTGCATGCTGTTGAGCACCATATATAATTCATGTTGACAGAAGGGTAATGGAAGGACTGTGTGTACAAATGTTGTGCAAACCCACATGTAGGAGTGGTGTGTGTGTGTGTGTGTGTGTGTGTGTGTGTGTGTGTGTGTGTGTGTGTGTGTGTGTGTGTGTGTGTGTGTGTGTGTGTGTGTCTCGATTATGTTCGTAAGTGCAATCTAGTGGAATATGGATGATGCATGTCAGATGTGTGTGTGTGTGTGTGTGTGTGTGTGTGTGTGTGTGTGTGTGTGTGTGTGTGTGTGTGTCCCTGTACGCATAGGCAATAGTGGGATTGACCACATGGTGGTACTTCCCCTTGGGATTGTGCTGTACATGGAGTGAGACATGGGACACCAGGACAACCTGTCAGGTATGAGAACACAGGACAGCTGATAGCATAACAAGGTCTGTAGCATGAAGCATGTATTGGGAGGTGCAGTACATACCAGGTATACACATCATATTGCCAGCAGCAGATAGGTAACTGGCTACCCACATATGCAGCACTATAAATGCAATGAGGAATTGCCACAGCACATCAGTGAGTGTATCCAGGTAGTACTGTTGTCCGCATGATGGGTAACTTGTACAGCAGATGTGACATGGACTGAGCAAGACTGTAATATGAGGCTCTGGATTGTGACATATGTAGTGAATGTAGCAGCCCCAACCATATAGGGGCCTCGTACACCATTACTGCCCATACACAGTGTAATGCAGGGTGACAGCAGTGAGGCCATGTACAACCTACTCCACCCAAGTCAGGGAGGCAATGGAGTAACAGGTCAGGTGTTGTAGCCACATGTGTAGGCATGGAGAGGAATGATATGTTAATGGGCTGTAGTGATGCATGTATATTAGCAAGTGTCATGCAGGATGGGGAACATATATAACTAACTGTGGGACTGTCTGTAACCTCAGGAAAAGTGAGGTAGTAAGGTGGCTGTCAGTGTGTGTGAGTGTGTGTGTACTGTTATGCAATGCTATACAGGTCTTAACGTGTGTATCTGTTTCCCCCACAGATGGCGAGGTGGGTCAGGGTCCCTCCTGCATGCAAACTGAGGTAGGTGTCCCTACAGAAACCGATGATGATCATGGTACAGGTGAGGCACATGTGGGGTTTTCAGAGGCTGACACTGCACCAACATGTGTCATCACCCTCCTAGCCACCCCAAGCCCGCACACAGTTACAGTGCCCATACAAACCCCATCACACGTGGCCATAGCAGAGGGACAGTTGGCACTTGGTGACAATGACCAGGAATGTGTGGTGTCCATGTCAACTGTGTTGGGTCACAGTCAGCATAACCGAATGTCTGGAAGGCCACCACATCAGCAGATGTACCATGGTGCTCATGGGAGGACTGCAGGTCATCATGCCCCTGGCAGAGGCGCCACAACTAGTACCACCAGGAGCATGTTTCAGGCCGTAATGGAGGCACAGGCACATATGGAAATGCACACCAGACAGGGCCTGAGTCTGCAGAGGCCTGCTTTCACAGCTGTTAGTGGCAACCTCCATGAACTTGCTGGTGCCTTCTGTGAATATGCCGAGGTCATGGATAGATGGTGGGGTGAGATGGTTGGCCTCCTCGACCATGGTATGTCTGTGCTAGGACATGTGGTGGGAGTGGTGTGATGGCCGTGTGGACATAGGCCAGAGACACCAGCAGCTGGCGGTCAATGTGGATGTGCCAGGATACCCAGCTGCTCCCGTAGTGGCAGTACCAGCCCCAGCACACCACAGGGGCTACTGTCCACACCACACCCCAGCAGGCCTTGTGCACATGGCCCTGGCCAGTCCAAGGTGGGACATGGTTCCAGCTGACATATGTCATCATCAGGGGAGAGTAGCACCTCAAGGTCTGTACCTGCATGTGCCCATGGAACCCCTGGCAGGCACAGTCAGTGTGTCCATGGCTGGAGGTAGTGAACTGCACACCCTGCCAAGTGTGGTCTGCAGCTGTCCAACATCACCCGTATAGGGCAGCCACATGGCAGAACTGTGCGCATACATACCCACACACTATGCAACAACACCTAGGGTGACCCCATATTGACACACATCACATCACCACTCACCAATCAATGAACCACACCCCTCACCCACACACATGGTGACACATGTTTGGACCACCCTCGGCCTCTGGCACACCTGCAACACACCCTGTGCATATGATGATACCTGTGCCACATCCCTGTCATCCATAACATCAATGCAGGGATAGGCTAACATGGTTCAGATGCACTTAGTGACTGTAATGGAGTGCCGCAATGTACTGTAGTGTAGAATGTAGTCAGGGGTAATGTGTACTGCATACGTCAGGCAGTGTAGCCATGCAGCTGTGATGCATCTCAGCTGTTGGTAACAACAATTGTTATCCCCATACTGTTATCCCTTTGTGCTGTACGCATACATGTGTCAGCAAGAGGGTGGTCTACAGTCATATTCCACAAGGGTATGTCAGTGTGGTGACACCATGGCCGTGATATATGTGGTGTACAGTTGCATACATGCCACAGGTATGTACAACAGTTGTTGGCCATGCACAATTGACCGGTGGCCTGCTGGTACAGGTATAATCTGTACCCTTATGTCAACCCATCCACATACACACACATCCTTACTTGGTGACACTGTGTCTATACCCCAACCCAGGTATGTAGTGCTACTGAACTGTGTGGCTGCCATTGCACACACTACAGCATCTGTAGGGTGAAGTGTGTACCAGGTCACGTGCTACATGCAGACCATCCACAGACGCGTACAATATGGTAATGGAGGATGTAATGTTTGTATATGGAGAATAAATAGTGTGTCATACCATCATATAAACATTGACTGACACATAGGTAGAAACATATCTTAGACACCTGGTTGTATAGTTGCTAACTAGTCCATGTGTCCAATGTGTTACAGGTAGACTGCACACAGCACATGTGTAACTGGGTTGTGTCCTGTTATCTGTTACCTGTATGGGTGATGGTGACATTGGCCACCTGAGAGTGGTACGTGGGCCATATACCAGTTGTACCATAGTGTAAAGACAGTGTACACAGCACCCACATCCCCCACTGGATATTGTGCTCGCTAGAACCCCTCTTGAAATTCTGACATACCCACTATCACACATTGGCCATGATGCAAAAACAACCCATTGCATATCACAACAGTGGTACCACAGGGATATGCATGTAATGCACATGCCACAGGCATAGCAGGGTGTTGCATTGCGTTGCCACACCTATGGGTGACAACAACAATATCCATATAACTGTGGCAATGTGTAGTGTAATAGGAGTATGTGGACTCAGAATGGTGTACCCTACAGATAGGCACACATGCACACATGCACACATACACACACGTGGCAGACCTCAATGGGATTCCCATGCCTACCGACCCATTGGTACAACACTGTTGTGCTGGTACTGCAAGACACATGTAGCTGTTAGGGAGAGGAGAGTAACAGGCTACATGTTATGTTAATGGGGTTGAGAGGCACCACACACTACACGAGTTGTAAAAATAGGCATCCCCCCAGCCAAACACATCTGCCCTGCAATACAATACCAAGCATTGGAGATCTCATAACCAGGGCCAGTGACAACAGGGACATACAATGTTACCTGTACTACATCCCACCAGTATGATATCAGGCTGGTATTGGTAACATATCATGCAATATAGTCTGGCTCCCATGAGTAATGTATTATGTGGAAGCCATCAACATTACCAGGCTTCAGATACACAGACACAGATATGCAGATACAGGTATACATATTTATAAGCATATATCTATATATATATATATATATATATATATATATATATATATATATATATATATCAGGTAATGTTCATGATCAGCTGATGGCCTCTGCACGAATCGCAGCCCTCCCCTAGCTGATTGCATGTGAAACAGCTGTGGTAACATTCCCATAGCCAATTGTATGGAAACACACTCCAATACCTAGGACCATCATGGTGCTGTTGGCCCTTTTCGCCCACTGTGAGCAGCACATATACATGTGACTACATATACACATGCAGTTATATGTACAGTGAGATACATAAGTGGTAGGTGCACACAATATGGAACAGCCACTATATCTATAGTTGACCCCTGAATGACTGGACACTGTATGTGCCACCCATAGAAAAATGACAATCGTTGCCTGCAACATACACCCACAGAGAGGTCATAGCTAAAACAACACCCACAGGTTTGCAGACATGGACATCTTTAATCGTGTACTATTACAGTTCTACATGCCATGCCATATATCTGTTCAGACATTGACAACTATATCAACGGAGTGATGCTACAGTGGATCAGTTACAGTCATATAGTAGTCTGGAAAGGTTCACAGCTGTTGCTGTCCAGGCCAAGCCATTCACATTGTACAATAGGAAAGACACACTGGGCCACAGGAAACCTAACAATCAACAGTATGTACTCCAGGTATGTAGTTCAGTAGCCTCTAGCTACACACTGTACAAACACAGTAGCTGGTATAGACGTCATATGACAACATGGGTTGTAATTGCTACATAACATGGCATAACTGACACCATCACAAGCACACCAACACACACAACAGTTTATATGGCAGGCGGCAGTAGTCCTGCATTACTCATATCCATGTTGGTAATGTGTATATAGGTGAAGTATATGGTATTGTACATCTAGCTACCTTAAGGCAGCTTAGCCCTGATACCCCCACATTTTGTTGCAGCCTAGGTAATTTCTGGTGCTTCCATCTGGACTCAATAATACAGGGCTGTATACCACTGTTACATGCACTGGGCTCTGCAGTGCATCAGGGCACACATGTATAGTGTAGGTGGCGCTCACACATATATGGCCCCAGCCCCACCATATGTGTGGAAGTTACAACAGCAGTAGACTGATGGCAGACATGGCAGTGTGTTAAACTCCCAGCCCACTACGGATCAACCACAGACATCTTGACATATGTGCAAAGCTTGGTATGTAGGTGATGGACAGAGGCTGCAATATAGGCACATATGTGGATAACTGTTGCCATGCATTACAAAAGGTGCAGGTGTTACAGGATAGTCTGTAACATACCCTTAGTCAGGGAATTGATGATAGAGATGGTCATGGATGTAGCCATGTACCGGTAACACGCAACACACACACTGCCAGTGTATTATCTGACACAAGACCTGTGTGGTGGATAGACAAGACATGATAGGCAAAGCTCCAGCCGGCATAAGGGTAGGCCCACAGTTGTGTGCTATGCAGACTAACTGCATTCCATGACAAACTAGTATGTACACCCACACCTTGTAACACCAATACTGTACAAAGCATAACACAACTCTACCTGCAGTCTGTCTGTACTTCCTCATCCTCCTACAAATATGTGGCTGCCCTGAGTGTGCCGGTTCTCTTGTAAGGGGTATTGCTACATGCTGTTGCTAGCCCTGCTGCCCACACACAGGACGGATGCCAATCACACAGGAGATGTAATGGGACCACGCACACATGATGTGAGAATCTATAGTGGGTGGTTGCTATGACAGTGTTAATTGGGTGTAGGACACATGTGTAATCATATATCTGGCTATCTGGATAGGTATATGTACATATATTCCCACTATATGTCCTGGACATGAAGTGTAGGCCAACACAGCCCATATGTTCCCAATGTCGTAGTTGCAGGGGATGCCAGGTATGTATAGCAGGTATACTAGTAGACTATTGCTACTGTCATTGGGATTGTCTTCACAGACATGGTGTGTGTGGGAGGTCACATCCGCTCATAACATGTGTGCCATTGGTTACTGAATGACATCCAAAGGACATCAGTGTACAGTACCGCTGCTAGCAAGTAATGCCACTGTGGACTGCAGCAGAGATATTGGCCAATATATGTGGAGGGTCTGACACAGTCTGTATAGTCCAGAGGTGTACACATAAGCCCTTAGTGCTACACATGTGTACCATGCCTGACAATATGGACGCGGATGACCATGTAGATGGGTATAACACATAACGACCAGTATATGATGTCCACCATGGGTCATGCATTCACACACCCCTGCCTGACCTGTAATGGTATGACCACTGGTACTGGGGTGCCATGGCTACATACTACACAACAGGTATTTACATAAGTCTGCACTGCACCCCACTGCCCTGTCTGACATACATGACTGTTAGGGGAGGTCCGGCAGCGGGACGTCTTGCTAGTATCTGCACATGACATCCCACTGGGTAGGTACACTCAGTTGCTAGGCATGTCACAATGCACTGTGCAGGCTGCAGGCAGACTGGCTCAACACCGGCCTACATCTCCCAAGGGGGAATGCACATGTACCTGCATATAAAGCAGGCTCAACAGGCATGTCACAGCACAGGGTAAGATATACCTGTGTGACAGTGCATATCCACAACCAATGTGAACACAGCCACTGCCAAATATGGTTAGCTACCATAGTATTACAGTATCTGGACTATGTGTTCGACACCATCCTCATATGTGCCACTCACAGACTGAACCTACATGTACTGGCCTGCTACACAGTTTGGACTGGTGGCTGTCTGTGGTATGGGACACGTGTACACCACTACAGTACCATACAGTGGGGCAGCATGTAACATCTGATAGTAGGAGAACTAGAGCAATGTCATCTACCACAGTCTGTACACAGGCTAAGGTACATATCAACACTACACACAATGTAGACATTCACCATAGGTACACAGACCTCAGTACTGTACGAACATCCACAGAATGTGCAAGTAATGTCATGTAATGTAACCCCTACTGTACATAACATGTGTAGCAGTCAGATATATCAGTGGTTTATTCTCAGATGTGATGCCACAAAGTATGGTGTATAGCACATATGCACCACTTCATGCACAACATATGTACAAAGGTTGACAGAGGTGCGGCTGGGAGCACATACACAGGACCTATATTGACATGTTGCTGTGATAACCACATACATTTACTGTTGTTACAGGGTTGTTGCAACATATGTCCTTTGAGGGATATGACATCTGTGACTACCACAGCTTTCTCCATCTACTGACTGCAATCCTCACACTACCTTCAACAGTCGACAGCTAGATGCTCCGTGGATGACACATGCAACCATGGACATAACACTGCCCAGGCTGCCGATGACCCTGCAGATGGAGATTCCCCATAAACATGGAACTGACATGGCAGGTATTGAGACATGTACAACAGCCATATCCACACAAACACTGTTAAAGCAACATTACTCCAAATGCAGTATAGTGGCACTTACAGTCTGTAGTCAGGTTAGGCACATCCACCTCCTGTTTGTTGCACTGTTTCCACAGTGTATGTTGTTAGAGGTACACCGCAACCCATCTGAGATGCTGTTTGCCACATGACAGATCTAGTTCCTGCTCACAGAGCCACTGAAGTGATACCCAGGATAAACTTTCTGTTTCCCATCCACTCGTCAAGGTTTCTTTTGAAGAGTGTTAGTGAGAAGCTCTGCCTAATGTAGATTGGAATCTTGTTCCAAAGCATGGGAAGTCTCTGGGACAGGAATCTATCCATCCAGCATGTCCTATTTATTGTTGTGGTAAGGTTTAGATCCTTAGAGCATGTGGCTTGAGAGGATAAGGATTTCTTTAGGTGGAGCATGTCCATCAATTCTGGGTTGGACATGGCCCTGTATGTCAGGCAGAGATCACCTCTGAGTAGGCGGCATGCAACCGAGTACAGCTGGAGTTTCTTCAGTTGAGCTGCATAGGGCATCTGTTTGAGGCTAGTGATCCTCTTGGTGAGGTGCTTCTGTGGTCTTTCCAGCTGTTGCAGGTGTCTTGTAAGGTACATTCCAAATTGGGCATTGTACTCTATGATGGGTCTGATGAGTGATGAGTAGATGGGCACAATGACTTCTTTTGATCTGGATGCAAAGCCTTTTATGATTAGCTGGGCCACGTAGAAGGATTTTCTAACCACTTTGGCAATGTTGATTATCAAAGGTGAGATTACTATCTACTTGGGTCCCCAGATCCCTTATTATGTCTTTTGTATTTAGGGGACTACCACCTATGTGGTAGTTTGTGGGTACTTTGTTTTTTTCCAAAGGGGACTATGCACTTTTTGGCATTTAGCTTGAGGCCATTATTTTGACACCAGGTATCCGTATCAGTGAGACCCTTTTATAGGATGTCTGTGCCAGCTGAAGAGTCAATTATAGCCCCTAGTTTGCAGTCATCTGAGAACTTGGTCAGCCATAGTCCTCCTGTGCTTGCCTGTACCTCTGAGAAGTATATGCCGAACAGAAGTGGTCCTAGGACTGAGCCTTGGGGAATGCTACTTGTAACCAGTTTAGAGTTGGACCTAGCTCCTGCAACTCTCACCATGTGAGTTCTGTCCATGAGCCAGTTGGCAACCCATCTTGTGATGTAGGTGTTTATGTTCAGGCTGGTGAGCTTGTCTATAATATCAGAATGAGGAATGGTATAGAAGGCCTTTGCGAGGTCTAGGTAGGCTGTGTGTACCACCTTTCCCTCATCTATAGCTTTGGTAACTGTCTCATAGAAGTCCACCAGATTTAGGAGGCATGATCTGCCCTTAACAAAGCCGAACTGGGTAGGGTCCAGTGTTTAAAGGTTCCCAATGTCTCTGTTAATGAGTTCCATTATGATGTGCTCCATAGCCTTACTGACCAAGCTAGTCAGGCTTATAGGGCGATAGTTCCCGGGGTCTGTTGTGGCTCTACCTTTGTGGAGCGGAATAACCATTGCTGTGCACCACTCTATGGGTATGTAGCATGTGAAGAGGCTGGGTTTGAACAGTGTGTTTAGGTGTGGGATTAGTTCATCTTTGAGCTCATGTAGGACAAAGCCTGGGACACCATCCGGTCCCATTGATGCTGTGTTTTTGGCTTTGGAGAGGGCTGTTTTAACCTGAGTGTCTGTGGTTTCAGGGACTCTACATTCTTCTGGTATAGTTATGGGCCCTCTTGGGGGTGAGAGGGGGGTGAAGTTTGAGCTGAACCTGTCTGCCAGGATGTTGGCGATATCGGTCGGTTCACTGTGTTTTGTGTCATTCTGCACTACCTCTGAGCAAATCTGAGCATTGCCATTTAGATTCTTGACATAGCTAAAGAATGCCTTGTGGATATCTGTGGAGTCCTTGGCAATATTTCTTTCGAAGCTTGCCTTGGGTGATTTTATGAGGGATCGTAGTTTCTTGCTGATACTCATCAGGGATGTCTTCCCTTTTTGGGATTTTACTCTTTTCTGTACTAGTTTCCTCCTTCTATTGTATAGCTTGTTTATGGCAGGAGTCCACAAGACTGGTTTCCTTTTCTTGGAGGAGTGAGTCTTGGTTTTGCTTGGGATGGCATGATCCATGCATTCTTGTAGTTGCCCATAGAATGTATTAGTAAAGGATTTTGCAGCTTGGACAGCATTATCCTTTAGCATGGGGGCTTTGAAACTTTCCATCTCGGTCTTAAGTAATGTGAAGTTTGCTTTTGAAAAGTTTTTCATGGTGGTTTCCTTGTCTGGGGGTGGGTGCAGAATGTGGATATCCAAAGTGATTTGTTTATGGTCAGATCTAACCAGTGAGGGGTTGACCTCCAGTGTGGAACACTGGTCGCCCATGTTGGTGATGACCAGGTCCAGTATTTTGTCATCTCTGGTGGGAGTGTTGACCAGTTGAACCACGGCATTTGAGTTTATAAATTCTAGGAAATGTTGGGTAAGGGAGTTAGTACTTGAGTAGTTCTCCCAGTTAATGTTTGGTAATTGAAATCACCCAATATTAGTGTGCTTGGTAGGACCTTTATGCTTTCCAGTGTTTCCAGAAATGCAAAATGGGGGTCCTGGGACATGGTGGGTGATCTGTAGCAAGCTACAACTTGAATTGCAGTTTTGCCCATTGTTAGTTGCACGTAGATGATCTCTGAAACATCATGCTGTGCCACTAACCTGGAGGTGTGGGTATCCTTGATGAATGTGGATATGCCCCCACCTTTTGTATTTCAGTTTGGGTTCTGTGACCGAAATGTATGGTATGAGTTGTAGCCTGGTAGTGCTGGGGTGCTCTCTGCAGCCTTAAACCAGGTTTCTGTTACTGCACATATATCAGTTTTCTCCATACTGAGGAGTGCCTCGGGTGCATGCATTTTGAGGTTTAGACTTCTAGCATTGAGTAGCATTACCCTCAGTTTTTTGTTAGTTGTACTATTTACGGTGGTGGGTTTGTCTTTTGAGCCTTGCCTAAAAAGGCACTATGGGGGTGGCAAGAGCCTTGGCCAGTATTCAAAAGCCTAAGGGTGACAGATGCAAGCCATCTCTAGCAAAGCAGCGTGGCTTTTCGAGCATGTCATCCCAGGCGGACAGACATGATCCCTTTTGAATGACACTAGAAACTTAGCCAATTGTTGAAATTGAGAATTCTTTCTTTATACCGTGGTATCATTCTTAGTGAGGGCAGGATGCTACTCAGGGTCAGGATCATACTGGCCTGGGCTACTTGATCAGAGAGCTGTTCCATGTCTCTTTTCATGTAGTCCAGGGAGGTACAGCTCAGATCATTCACACCAACATGGACAATGACAGTCATATTTGTACTTGTTCTGGAGTGACCTGAGTGCTTGTGTTATGTGGCAGATCCTGGCACCTGACAAGCAACTAACAGTAACCTTCTCCTTATTCAGCCCAGTGAGTGGGACGTCTGTGTGCCTTACTATAGAGTCACCTATTACTAGTATGTTGGGTATGTTATTTTGCCTTAAGGGCTGTGATTGCATGGCACACTGGTTTTGTGAAGTATGTGTTTCATGGTTTGTGTTGGGGGGTAGAGATTGCTTGGATGTTTGCTTTGGAGGTCTCTGTTGGTTTTGCAGATTTTTATTTAGAGCCTCCGAGTATGTTTTCATGTATTTATGTGTGTTTTTTGCCGGTGCTGGCTTAATGGGTCTATGTGAGACTGGTGGTGTGATGTAAGTATTTGCCTTCGCCTCTTGACTGTCTGATCTAGTCTTGGGTTGAGAGAGCTTAGCCTTCAGTTTGGCTGTATAATTGCATCTCTCGCATGTATTAGTGTTTGGTGGTAGGAGGAGAGGGTTGTCTGTGTACATGAGGCAGTTGTAACATTGCCTCAAAATGCCCAGATTCACCAGTTGGACTGGAGAGTACACCTGAAACTGCCCTTTGGACATGCCTGGATAGGTACAGTGAACTGTTTTACTGGATGGCTGGTAAGGTTGAATAGAGAGCCTTGTCTTTCTGTACAGTACAGGAGGGTCTGGTGCTAGGGTTTATAAGTGCTTGCTATGAGTTTTGAGCAAATTCCGGGCTGAGAAATGAATGGCTTGAGTGCTTACATTGAAAGTTTTTCTAGTTCCAAGGGGAAAAATTGAAGAGGAGACTTTGTGGAGCTGGGAATAGTTTTACCCTAGCTAACTGGTGCTGCCCAGCACGCAAAATCAAGCAAATGCAATATTTATAGCAGGGAAATGAAAGAGATAGAAATTATCCCAAAATGGCCAATAAACTACTAATTCCTGGGCTGAAACCACTCTTCCAGGGACATATAGGCAGCTCAAAGCTCCCCTCTCTCACAGGTGAACAGAGAAACGTCCTTCTATCCAAGTAAGGTATGGGCAAACACAGAGATTTGTAACCCAGCCCTGAATTTAGCACTAGCCTGAAAACCTGTGGGTTGGTTGGCAACATTCTCATCCTCACCACCCTCAGGCTCTTCCACAAGTTGTATGATAGCTATTGCAGCCCCTAACATTTTGCTGTTGTGAGTGTTAAAAGTTCCCTGCTTGTTTAAACCAGTGATGTTGGGTGTGGGAAAAAAAAGAGGGGTAGGTGTTTGCATATTTTATGGTGGTGTTCTGGGCTGGGCTGGTCTGCTACCTGTGTAATTGTCTGGTTCCGATATGTTTCACTTGGCAGCGAACCTACTACCCCTTGATTAACTTTGTACTTTTACTTCCCCTTCCCATTGCCCTTCTGATTTATCCCGGGGGCACACTGCGCAATCGGTGTACTCCAATGTGCACACTGCTGCTATTTCCTGGGTTCACTTCCTTTATCTTCCTATAGATCCTGTTGCGCAGTGCGCAAACCCACTTACACTTTGTCATACATGCTGGGTAGGTTTAGACACACCCCCTGGCTTTGCTGTGCTAAGCTGGATGCAACCCTGAGCCACAGGGCTCCAGTCTGCTGACAGTATGCCTGACACTCCCACACATGATGTCACCTACCTCCTAGTCTTGCACTCAGCTATTCATACTCTTACACTGCTGGGACCTGCCTCACATGCTGGGGAAAACCGGGATTCACTATCCTTCCCCTCATTTGCATAGAATTGCCTGCTAATGCCTAGTTACATGTGTCACACTGTGCCTCCCTCCTTAGCAACCACTACTCACTGGCCAGGTTGTCTTTTGCCTGCCATTGACTTGCATGGCAAAATACTGATTTTAGTTAGACTGCTTTTTTTTGGTTTATTTTCTTATTTCCCTACCGATCCCGTTTGCTCGCCGCTGCCCTATGCTTCAGCAGCTGTGATCGGTGGACATATCATAATAGTTGTATTTTCTACATTTGGTATTGTTTGCAATGCCAATGGTCTTCTACTTGCCCATTGGCATGCTTCCTCAATGATATGCAGCCTTTATTTGGAGCTGTCATAGCCATTTTGGAGTTTGCAGTACCGTACTCAGTTACTAACCGAGAACACTTCTGCATATTACACTAGTCCTGCATGCCCTGATTCCTGCTTCCTGGATGGCAGATTTACCTCATTTGCATGGTTTTCACCTGCAAATGGGGTAATTTGCATATGGGGCTGGGAATGTGTGGCACTAGGACTAGACCACTCGCGCACATCAAACAAGTTGTACATGGATTGCTCGCCCGACATATTGGCCAAATTTCCTCTTACACTAATCATGCACTATGTGCAAGCTTTTGCGAATCCATCTTTTCACACTTTTGCAGCTAATCCACTCTTAATAAGGCTAAACAAAATTGCTGAATACAAAGGCTCCAGTTTTCAGCCAGAATTCTCTTGCAATGAAAGAAATCTTGCTTATTGTAGATAAGCACATTTTTACTGCAGATTATTTTGTTCTAGTCTGAAACACAAGTTGAAAATCAACAATTTTCTTCTCTTCTGTTGATATAATTCTTCAGTTTTGGCAGATATTTCTTCATTACTAATCCCCAAGTCATTTATTTATTTATTTATTTATTTATTTATTTATTTATTTATGTGTTGCATTTGTTGACTAGGAAATTCTGACAGGGCACAGAGTCCTCTTTCCAACAGAAACCCATGAAGAAAACCTTTAAATGATACAAATTTGATAAAGATTCATACATAATGCATAAAAAGCAGAATTTTAAGTGTATACATAGACTAGGGAAAATTGTAGAAAAAATAACATAGGACAGAATTCAAGAAACCCTACATGGCTCACGGAAACTGTGTGCACTTTGCACCTTAAAGTGCACACAATAGTGCTCTGGTTTGTATTCAGTAAGTGGCATGTTAATTACTGCATAAGCAGCTAAAATGTATGCTAATCAACTAATCCAAGATGGTGGAGCTACTCAACAAGCTATAAAGCAATCATGTACACTTAGTGTAGCCTTCTGCCTTGTGTTCCAAAACCTACTGGACTACAGCCACAGAAAGTACACTGGAGTTTAAGAATGTCAAGGCAGCTGCTGCTCTTCTGCATGTGTATGTGCAACAGGCTCAAGTCAATGCTGCTGCTGCTGAGGATGATATACCTTGGGCAAGGAGGAGAAGGGTATTTAAACCCTGTTTAACTTTTCATAGTCTCCATGAGGTGGAAATAGTAGTGCGCTACAGGGTGGATAGAGACTCTCCAGGAACTCTGCAACCTCTATCATTCTCACCTGAGAGCAAGGGGAACCAATACCTGTAGAGACCAAGGTATGTGTAGCACTTAAAATATTAGCTACAGGAACATTTCAATGACTCACAGGGGGGCATGCTGGGGGTGTCACAGACATCAGCAGCCAGGATCCTACACCAATTCCTGAAGGCTATGTTACAGCATGCTATTGACATGCTATGTTACAGCATGCTTTTGACATGCTATGTTACAGCATGCTATTGACTATATATATTTCCCACCTACTCCCAAGGACAGAGCTACAACTATGTTGACTATGAAAGTCTGATTAGGCAGGAGTTCTACCCCACAGCACAATTCCCTGAAGTCCTAGGTGCCACAGACTGTACACACATTGAGAGCAAAGCACCACCTGAGGATCAGGGAAGGGTTTACCTCAACAGAAAGGGGTTCCACTTCATTAGCTGGCAGGTCATGTGTAATGTTAGGGGAATCATCCTGAATGTGTGTCCTGGCAACCCAGGCAGTTACCATGACCCTCATATTTGGTACATCTCACAGTTATACCACAGATGTACCAGGGGTGATGAACCCACAAGGTCATTTCCTGGGGAATGCAGGGGATGCACTCAAACCATGGCTGTTGGTGCTCATCAGAAGCACACACATACTCAAACAAGAAATATCACAGAGTGTGTATTTGGGCTGTTGGAGTCATGGTTTTGGTGTCTAGATACATCAAAGGGCCTCTGCAGTATGATACCAATACTTGTTCCAAAATTATCACAGTCTGTGCTATCCTACACAATATCATCTGGCGGAAACAGCTGCAGCAGGAACACCAAGTGCTATGAACAAATGTTCCACCACCACTGTCACCATATCCACACACAGGTGAGGAGTCAGAGGAGGAACCCCCTCCCCCCAACTGCTGTTTGCATAAGTAGATGTAGGCATGCATAATATGTCCTCACCCTGGCCAAGAGCTAATGGATAGTGCATATCCTCTCCAACTAAGGGGTACACCTTTCATCCTATGCACATACATAGACTAAAATCAATACCAGGCAACACTCACAACCTTTACTTACTCATATAATGGCTGTGTACTGCTAGCATCAGAAAGAGTCAGCCCCAAATGACAACAGTTGTAACTGCAGGATTATCAATGTAAGTGCTTAACCTATAAAAGAAAAATCAATGTGTAAGAGCATGAATGAATGGCAGATACCTGCATATTGCTCTTTGTAAATACACCTAAGTAAAATGTGTGTGAGCTGTCCAGCAATGACATCAATATGTGACATGACTGACTTCTGTAATGTATATTTATGCAGATTTACAACTAACATGCCTCATGCAATACCCAATATAGAAAAAACAGTGCAAAGTCTACTTATCCCTGTATTCTCACAAGTGGAGCAATAAGCATAAATGCCATATTAATGATTTCAAGGTAGGAATCACAAAACTAAAATGCTGTAATAATTCAGAAAAAAATTACAGATTACATCACCAGTACATATCCTAAGCACTCAGTTAGCTATCCACCCTGTGCATCAGACATATACATATGTAACCCTGAACCAAAAAGATAGAAACAAGGTGATGGCACAGTTATCATTATTTGTACAGGGTTGGGGGGGGGGGGCAAAGCTGAAACCAAAGCCGTGAGTAGTGCCAACACTGGCATCAGATCTCAAAAAAATCACAACAATGTGAAGATAACATAAAAATACATCTGTTAAGCTGTTTCCTATAAGTATTTACTGATTCCTGCACAAAAAATACAACTTTTTGACATCCTCATGATCGGACGCTTTCATACTCATGACATCTAATAGTAGCTGTTCACTTTGTACATAAGTGGGTCTATGTTAAATATTCGAATGCTTAAATGTTCAAATCACTGAAGATCGACCTTCAGTGATCGAACATTTAAATTTTCAAATATTTAAAAAAAATAAAAAATAAAAAATAAAGTAAACAAAAAAAAAAAACTAAAGGGTGTAAGTAGGGGGGGCAATCCCCTCTGAACCCCCACAACCCCCACTACTTAAATATACCAACTCCAAGATTGCGCTACAGTGTAGGAAATGTGAAATTTTCCATTTCAGCACTGTAGCACACTGAAATGTGATCTCGTAGTTGGTATATTTAAGTAGTGGGTGTGTGGGGGTGCAGGGGGGCTTTCCCCCCTGCTTACACCCTTTACATTTTCTTTTCTTTTTTTTTAAATATTAATTTTCTACATGTTTGAACATTTAATTGTTCGATCACTAATGGTCGCTGTTTAGTGGTTCGAACAATTAAGCGTTCAAACATATAACATAGACCCTACATAAGTTATACCAGTGCAATACCAACATCTAATAGGAATGCAGAGACAGGATACTCACATGGCGTATGATGTTCTACACAGTAGCACAAGGCTTCACAGACCACACCTGCAGATGAGTTTCAGTGATACTGCATGTATAAGTGGAAAGAGTGATATCCAGGCTCCTACATGTTTCAAAACAAAAACAAAGAATGAGATCTACAACAGGGGAGTAAACATACTATCACAGAAGGTAGCTGCTTTATAATTGCCCTGTTACTGACAGCCCTATTTGATTGCAAATTAGTTAAAGAATTAGGTTAAGCTTAAAAGAAGAAGGTAGATTTTTAATTGAAGCCAAATATGAATATACCATATAAATGTAGGAAGCATTAAAATTAAGGTAAAGGGCAGGTGAAACAAATTAGGAAACAAGGTGAAATGTAAAAGAAACCAGAAGATATAGTTAGCTCAAAGATCCTGACAGACAGGGAAAACCTGGAAAGGTAAATACTGACAAGGGAAAAGATATATCAACTGCTCTAAAATTTGTGTTAGTCACATAGTAATACATTATGATAGATCTATTATAGGCCCATTCAAGTGGAAAAACACATTTCAAGTGGAAAAATACATTAATATAGCAGCTTACATACTGTCCAGTGGGATAATCTTAAAATAATAACTACAAGAGACAATGTAAGACTTGCCCAGCTCTTTGCATCTATTATTCTAAGCCAGTGGATAAATATGATGAACATGTGAAATACTGACTTTCTTTCCCTAATTATAAGGGGAAGAGAAGCCATGGATTTGTTGAGTTCTTGCCTCAGAACAACCTCTAGAGGAAAGTAAAGACTATATGTGTACAAAAAGGTTAATGTAATTCTGTATTCAGTGTAAGTCTAGGGAAAATTACAAAGCAGTGTTAAGCAACTGATTCAAAATAACAGATTGATGGATGCATATCCCAGATTACCCTGCAGTTCAAGATCTGTTAGACTCTTGGGCTGCAACTTTTTGCTGTTGCTGCCATTTCCCTCTTGTTTTTTTTCATTTCCTTGGTATAGCAACCCTGACTTTAAATATACCAGCTGCTCGAGGGAATATTTATATTAGCTGTCATTTTAAAACTTCTCTTCTTTCCTTATAGATTCACAGGTTCATAGATGTTTACTAGGCTAACAACTGCAAGAGCCTTTTTAAGCCTAGCCATGCATCCCAAATTCCTGACAAGTTCTGGTATCTTTAAAAAGTGTAAGCAGTGATTTAAGATGTGAAACATTTACAAGCAGGAGCCTGGGAGATAAACCATTTGCAGGCGACTGTGCCCATTAGAGACATAGGTACCAAGCCAGGGATGAATTTCCTGTTCCCCTTCCAATTGTTTAAGTTATACTTGACTGGCGCTAGGGAGGAACTCTGATCCATGTGGTTTGGGAGCCTGTTCCAGAGAAGGACTAGTCTCTAGGATATATACCTGTGACTCCTGCAGGTTCTATTTATAGTACAGGTACGTTTAAGTCATTAAAATGGGTAATTCTGGTGCAATTTGATTTGCAGATATGCAGGAGGTCCATCGGGGTGGGTTCGGTCAATGCCTTGTATGCCAGACAAAAATCTCCCCTCAATAGCCTGTAGGAGACAGAATACAGGGGTAGGGAATTGAGGCAGTCTGCTTATGCCCAGTATTTGTTTAGTGAGGAATCTCTATGGACATTCCAATTGTTGGATATGCATGGTTAGGTACATACCAAAGGAGGCATTGTACTCAATGATAGGTCTGATGAATGCTAAATACAGTGGAACAATGACTTCCTCAGACCTAGATACCATACCTTTGTTTATAAGTTGCACAACACAGAATAATTTCCTCACTAATGTAGACACATGATGGTCAAAAGCTAGATTACAAATTGTGTCCCCATGTCCCTAACTATTGGGTCAGCTCTTAGGGGTGTGTTGTCAATATGATAGTTACCAAGGGTGAATGACTTCCTGAGGGATACTTTTATGCATTTCTTGACATTTAGTTTTAGTCCATGTCTCTGGCACCAGTTATTTGTCTGTGTCAGCCCTTCCTGGAGAACATCTGTATCAGTGGGAAATTCAATGAGAGCTATTAATTTGCAATCATCTGCAAATTTAGTCAGCCAGAGGCCATTGACGTTGACCTTGACTTCGGAGAAGTAAATGCAAAAAATAAGCTGTCCCAGCACCAATCCCTGAGGGACTCCACTTGTGACTGGCCTCTTTGTAGAGGTTAACACCCGAATTCTAACTTCCTGGGTCCTGTCTGTGAGCTATTTGGCTATCCACTGGGTGTAATAAGGGTTTATACCTAACCTCTTGAGTTTGTCAACAATGCCCAAGTGGGATATTGTGTCAAAAGCCTTGGCTGGGTCAAGGTAGGAAATGTGAACCATTTTGCCCTCATCCAATGCTTTGGTGATTTTCTCAAAAAAGTCCACCAAGTTGAGGAGGCATGACCTGCCTTTGACAAAATCAAGCTCAGTTGGGTCCAGTATCTGGAGGTTTCCTGTGTCATTATTGATCATCTCCATGATAATTCTTTCCATGTCTTTCCATATGAGACATGTGAGACTTATGAGTCTGTAGTTTCTAGGGTCTATAGATGGCCTATGTTTGAGCACAGGGATGACTGCTGCTATTGTCCATTTGTGAGGCACTAAACCTGTTTGCAGTCTACAGTTAAATAGCTATTCCAGAAGGCCTGATAGGTCATGTTTCATGTTATTTAGTTGTTTGTTTAGTTTGTTTGGCTTGATGGGGGGTCCTTTTATCCTGCTGGTTGCTGCACCTCCTAATTTTGCCATGATTTTGTTTCTTCTATTATACAGCCTATTTATATTGTGATTCTACCAGGGTGGCTTGTTTTTTGAGTTAGTTCTGTACTTCTTCTTGGTAGGTACAACTGCCTTTATGCAGCTATTAGTGGGTCTGTATTATAATCGCAAAAACTGTCTTTCGCGAATACATATTCATCTTCACATAAACGTCGAAGAACGAGAACAGCAAAGTACCAAAAGAGTAAAATGGAGAATGCCAAACGCATTCCTGGAAGTAACAGCGCCATACAGGTAAGGTAAACCTAATTGTACAAACCTTACCTAAAACACTTTTTCAAACACTTTTGCAGAGGGGCAAGCCCGCCTGCACCCCCCATACCCCCCTACTTATATATACCAACTCCGAGACTGCACTACAATGTGGAAAAGGATTCATTTCCTCATCCCCAAGATCACCCTGCTGGCCAAGAAAATCCGTTCAGCATTCTCCATTTTGCTCTTTTGGTACTTCACTGTTCTCTTTCTTCGACGTTTATGTGTCATTGAACATGTATTCGCAAAAGACAACTTTCGCGATTGTGATATAGACCCGCTATTAGTATGCTTGTATAGGGTTTCTGTGAATGGTTCTGCATAGGCAGAAGTGTTCTTAGGGTTTACGGGGGCTTGAAATTGTGCCAGGTTATCATTTAATAGCAGGAAGTTAGCTTTAGATTAGTTCCTGAACATTCCAGGGTTAGCTGGGGTTCTGGGTTTTATTTTTACTTCAAAGGAGACCATTCTGTGGTCTGGCCTCACCATGGAAGACATTACACTAGGGGGATGTACAGCACTCTCTCATATTAGTGAGGACCAGATCCACTATAGTTACACCCCTGGTTGGTGTATTGACAGTCTGGTCCAGGGAGTTTGCATTTACAAAATTGAGGAATCTCTGTGCCTGTACATTTGGTGTTGTATATGATTGCCAGTTAATAGCGGGGTAATTAAAGTCGCCCATGAATATGGTACTGGATTGGATGGTAAGTGTTTCCAATAAGTTTAAATACATCTTATGGGTTTCCTGAGTCATAGAGGGGGACCTATAGCTTGCAAGGAAGTGATATTGGATTTTGCCTATGGTGATTTGAACATGGAAATACTCAAGTGTATTGTCCTGTCCAAACTTGAGGTATATTTATTTTTGATGTAAACTGAGACACCGTGAATTGTTTAGTCAGAATACTGCATTCAACAAGTCAAACACAAAAAAACAGGTTCTCGTAGGTGGAAAGCATTTATTTCAACATTTTTTTATCTGTACTGAATTCAAAAAATGGGAGCTCTTTTTATTTACATGTTTCTTTAAGAAGACCAGCAGTTTAATTAATAAAGTTATTTGATAGGTTTTTTACTGTTTTATGAGGGAAATGAGGCATTAGAAGTCATCTAATGAAGTTCCGTAATTTGAAATAAAGGAACAAAAGCACTTACAATTTATACATTGTGTTTGTGGTGTCTTTCTAGCTACAAGACCCTATTTATTTTGTGTTTTATTTAGTGTTATTTTATTACTGTTTGGGTTAAGCATTCACCAAGTCATGTTTATTGAAGAAAGATTTTTTTTTTTCATTGTGTAGATAGGTGGACTAACTACTGCAAACCCTTTCCATCATGAACATATTATACTGCACACAAATAAGCAATTATAAAGTACAAAGGAAACAGTAATTAGGCCAAATTTAACAAATTTTTAGGTGCTAACAACACAAAGAGTAAAATAGTAATAATACATGATCCAAGTAATGCCATCATGCAGGGTAATTAATTAACAGAAAGAATAATGAGGGAATCAAATAAATGACTTGGTGGTGAAGCCGATGTATTTGCATTCACAGCTAACAAAGTGTGTCAAGGACTGCATTCTGGATCGAGGGCCCCAAGTAGGAGAAAGCCTTGTCAGTTCAAGTGAGGGAAAAGTAAGGCTGTGGCTGGACTGATAACAGAAGGTGCAGATGATCTAAGTTTTTTTTTTTCACAGAAATGGGATATTAAGGATGGTAAATATTTCTCTATATTACGGTGCTAATGGGTAACGTGATTATGACAGTAACTAAAGTTAACATGCTTGCTTGATAATTATGTAGTAGAGAAGACCGCTGCCTGCAGCAGAAATAAAACAGCAAATACAGTTTTGTGCTCTGGAATTTTTTGTGGGATTCTTGTGGAAGTGGTGCCCATGACAAGTATAAAATGTTCAAGAGTAGGAAGATGAACTTTGTGAATCCTGAACCAGCCTTGTTTGGTCAAAATGCTTCTCATGCAATGCCAGGAATATAGCATAACAGATATTTTACTCACCACACTGCGGATGTTGGCAAAGAAAGTAAGGGCAGTGTTGAACCAAATGCTGAAATATGGATTTAATCTACATTGTGCAGGGAACCAATTATCTTGGCCACCAATGTTTCATTCATCTTTATGTAAACTAAGGTTTTTATATGCACCAAATATAATTGTATTTATTTTACTGACGCTGAGGTGGATTTTTAATTGCTTTAGTTCACAAGTCTAACAAAGCTGAGAGAAAGAATAGTTTGGTGACTTACAGATGTTTTAGAGTAAGTGCCTGTTTGTTAAATAATAATTCCATCAGTACATATGAAGAGGTACTTGTAGTTCAGACAAAAGGTGAGTGACTTAATGCAGTTGGAGAATAACATCAGTCCAACAAGTGAGCCTTGAAGGAAACCAGAGGATCCAGAATGAAACTCAACCTATTCGCGTGTTATTCAGAAATATCTTTTACAAAACTAGACTGAAAAACAATCTGTACAGGTAGAAGGTGCTCACACTTAGATCAGATGATAGAGAAAGATTCTTCAAGAGAATAAGATGGTCTGCATGGTCAAATGCTTTAGAGAATTCAATTAAAAATGGCCATGTAAATTCCCAGCATCCTTTGCACGACACTGCCTCAGCCTATTTGACAGTATTCTGCACCATTATGTAATACAATGTCTCAACTCTGTTTTGTCCATCTTTGAATAATGCATACTTTACTCTTCATATCCTATAGATATTGCTCATGCATGCTCTGTGACATTTGACAGTGAGCAGAACAGAACATTTTGTGGTACCCTGTGTCTTACATGTCAGTATTACAGATATAACTCATTTACACACAGATAAACTGACTTATTCATACTGTGCTATGCCCATTGTCATCAGTTATGTAACACAATTACAAAATGAGTGTTTAAAGACTCAGGGCATTGGAGAACTAAAGAAGACATTAATTTGTTCAGACTAATTAGCTCTAGCATGGATCTTCTAAACAGCATGGACTTTTAATAATTTGTTTAGCTTTATAATTTGAATAAGTAATATTTTAATTTTGATAGTGTTACAAACTGACTGATCCAAAATGTGAAATCTGATGTATGACACCCTCTTGCTTTAATAATATGAACTATTTTTATTATTGCTCCTGAGAAACAAAATGGAAGCAATTCTATTGTTCATATATTTCTGTTTGAGCTGCACTCCTCTGAAACCAATTATGTTTCTTTCAAAGAAGCAGTACCATGAGGGTTATATCTTATCTAAAAAATAGCCCATAGTACCAATGATAATTGCATTCCATATTTGGAACTGTATGAATGCCTACATGAATGAACATGTCAGTACCAGGAAAACACATAGAGTAGCATAGCTATGCTGTGCATCCAGCAAGCATAATTACTTTGTGTGTGTGTTTTGTAGCTACCATCACATAACGTATATGTATCATATTGTTGCTGGGGCAGATGCATTTTTTGTGTGGAATCACAGTGCACAAAGCAGATATCACAAAGATCAGACAAATGTGCTGCCAGAAAGGAGATGGGAAAGAAGCAGAGATATATACAGCCAGAACTAAGGCTAAGGCCTTCGATACAATACCCCATTCGGGTATCATTGAAAAACTCATCAGCTTAAATGTCAACCCATACATCACAAGATGGGTTGCAAACTGGCTGAGTGACAGAACCCACAGGGTCAGAGTTGCTGGCGCCATGTCAGACTCAAAGCCTGTCACAAGTGGTGTCCCACAGGGCTCAGTCCTGGGCCCACTCTTGTTTGGCATCTACTTTTCCGAAGTACAAGCAAACACAGGAGGGTTATGGCTGACAAAGTTTGCAGATGACTGCAAACTGGGCGCCATAGTAGAAAACACATCTGACACAGATATCCTTCAGAAGGGTCTCACAGAAACGGATAACTGGTGCCAGAGCCACGCCTAAAGTTAAATGCCAAAAATGCATAGTCATACCCTTCGGGAAAAACAAGGTTATACCCTAGCTACCAAATAGGTGGCAATCCACTGAGCACAGAAGAAGTTATCAGGGACCTGGGGACCCAGGTTGATAGTAGTCTGTCATTCGACACCCATGTAGCTAAAGTAGTTAGGAAGACCTTCTACATTGCCCACCTTATCATGAAGGGATTCTCATCTAGATCAAGGGAGGTCATAGTCTCCCTTTACTCATCACTCATCAGACCAATGATTGAGTACAATGCCCCATTCGGAATGTATCTGACCCGACACTTGCAGCAGCTGGAGAGGCCACAAAAGTTCCTCACCAAAAGGATAAAGGGTCTCAAAATCTGTCCTATGCTGCCCGACTGAAAGAACTCCAGCTCTATTCAGTCGCTTACCGCTTGCTCAGAGGTGACCTTTGCCTAACATACAAGGCCATGTTAAACCCAGATTTGATGAATATGCTTCACCTCAAAAAATCTAGATCCATCAGAGCCACAAGGGCGGGAGACTTAAACCTTGACACGGCTATTAATAGGACGTGCTGGAGGGATAGATTCATCACCCAAAGACTCCCTATGCTGTGGAACAAAATCCCGGTACATGTGAGGCAGAGCACCTCGCTGGCCTTGTTCAAGAGAAATCTTGACCAATGGATGGGAGATCGCAGATATACCCCAGGGATTACCTCAGTGTCACTGCTCGACAGAGGCACAGAAAAATAATGGGTATAGTTCCCCATACTAAAGGGGTGGCCTAAGCCACAAAACGATGGGCTAGGCTTGTAAATGCCCTCGGGCAGATAGCCTAGTATGAACCTATGAACCTATGAACCTATGAAGAACAAGGAAAAAGGAAAGCACAGAAAAGAGGAAAAGGCATGAAGGATAGTATTTAGGAAGACATGGGGCACTTTTTATTGTTATTTTCAAGTAAAGCTGAAGGGGGTGATCAATATACAAAGGGCAGAGAGTGAAAAGGAAGAAAAAGCAGCAGGAAGCAGGGAACACGTGAAAGTAGACTAATAAGATGAATTATAGAAACCAGGATGTGTCTGATACAAATGATGGGATTTCAAGAAATATACGCAAAAAAAAGTCAGACACATATTTTGGGAGAAGCAGAAAAAATAATCTCCTTATAGGTGAGATCATAAATTATGGGAAATGCCAGATGACTATGCATGCATATATTAAGATATCCAAATGCTAGTCATGTTTGTGGCTGACTGTGTATTCACCATCTAAAAGTTCATAGATGCTCTGAGTTCCTGTTGTACTGAGCCATTTATATGTACATTGCCAGTATACAAGTGATATGCAATGTGTACAGTAATATGTTTCATATTCATTGTCCACAAGAGTTACTGACATTTGCATATTTGCAACCCTGCCTCACATATTAGTACATGACAAGTAAACAGACATGATGTAGGTTAATGTGGATAGAGTAGGATGTAAACTATTAATCTTAGTGCAGTGATTCACAGCACTGAAGGCCGTGATGCGGTTGGAGGTTGGTGTAATGGTTAAGGTCTTTACCTAACAGTCACAAAGTACATGGTTTGATTCTCACCTTTGAAAGGGCAATTGACAAGGCTTAAAATGGCCCACAAGGGCAGCTAGCCTAATACTTACCTATGATATCCTACAACCAAAGCACTGGCTGCTACTCTTACTAATATTGCATACATTCCTCCATACACCTGATCTATTGACTTCAGTAACCCAGCATTTACCACTGTGAATAAGCCATGTTTTATGATACTAGTATGCTTTTTTTCTGGGAGAGTTACACCACATAACTTAGATACACCCCATTACTTAGATATACTAACTTCACAGACAACCCTCTACTCCTAGTCCAGACAAACTCAACACGTGAGAGATGCAACTATATTAAGAACCTTGAATCCATGCTCTCTCACATACCAGTCAGTACATATGACAATGAACAGGTTGTCAGCATGCACACCTCATCTCCCACTCCACCCAAACACACATCACACATACTTACATATGTGGAGGTCCTCACCAGAAACATACCTAAACAACAGAGACCTCTCAAACACAAAGACAAGCATGCTACACATAATACCTCCTCTGCAGAACATAATACACATAATAGCTCACACACCAGTGTCTCAGCTGTCAAGTCCTTAAGGTTAAACATAAAACCAAACATATTAGTCATAGGTGATTCCATCATGAAACATACAGACGTCCTCTCACCAGGCTGGATAAGGAGAAGGTCACAGTCAGCTGTCTATCAGGTGCCAGGATATGCCATATCACACATGCACTCAAGTCTCTCAACAGCAGGTACTGTTATGACTCTGTCATAGTCCATGTTAGTGTGAATGACTTGAGATGTACCTCTCTGGACTATATGAAGAGAGACATGACTGAGCTCTCAGACTATGTTTCTCAGGCTTGTATGTCCCTAGCCTTAAGCAGCATTTTACCTTCACCTAGGATGATACCTCAATACAAACAGAAAATGATCGACTTCAATAATTGACTTAGTTTCTGGTGTCATTTTAGTGGGACACAGTATCTGTCAGCCTGGAATGACATGATCGAGAGACTTCATTGCTTTGCCAGAGATGGTCTTCATCTGTCACCCCTGGGATTTCGGCTACTGGTCAAGGCTATTTTCACCCCCACAGTGCCTTTTTTAGGCAGTGCCTCAAGAACAAAATTCCCAACATAAAAACTCCATCTAAAAACAACCTCAAAGTTATGCTGCTAAATACTAGGAGTCTTAACATGAAACTGTACTGACTGGAAGCAGTCCTCACCGTGGAAGACAAAGACATTTGCTCAGTCATGAAGACCTGGTTCAACATTTTGGCGACTACCCCAGCCATATCAGGCTACACCTCCTTCCACACGTGCAGAATACAAACTGAAGACATGAAAGCTAAAGGAGGTGGTGTGTCAATATTCATTAAAGATAAATACACCTAAACATGGGTTATACAGCTTGACTCCCTGGAGATACATCAGATGCAATTAACTGTTGGTAGGACACCTACTCAAGTCATTGCCAGCTACAGGACCCCCTCCATGAATCAGGACACCCACTCTGCCTATTTGGATCTACTTGAGTCTGTCAAGATACATCCAAACACCATGGTTTTGGGTGACTTTAACTACCCACCCATTGCTCAAAGGCTCCTCAACTACATTAACTCCAATGGCCTGAACCAGCTGATTGACACTCCCACAAGGGGTGCCAACATCCTGGATCTGGTGTTTACCAATATGGGGGACCACTACTGCACCCCCACTGTGAGGTCTTCTCTGATAAGATCTGACCACAAATCAGTCTTGTTCGGAGTAACTATCACACCTGACCACCACTAGCAGGAACTAAACTAAAAAACTTCTCCAAAGCAGATTATAACCTCTTACAAGATGGCATAAATAGCTTCACTGCAACTCCCCCCTCATTTGGAATTGGCAACTATGCCGATTTTTACACAAATGCTTTATACAAACACCTGTATAACTGCATTGACTTGGCCATACCTAATAGGATCAAAACAAGCACTTCAAGGAAGTGCAAACCTGCCTGGTGGACAACTGCCATTAACAGGTTTTACAATAAGAGGAAGAAATTGTTGTCTAAGAGTAAGAGGGAGTGAGCCCTAAACTGGAAACACTCCCTCCTCACCTTAAACAAGCAAATAATACTTCTTGAGAAGTCCTCGAAAGCTAACTACAAATCCAAATTAGCTTCTACAACTAAGGACGACCATAAGGCATTCTTTAGTTACATCCATGACATAAAAGGAAAGGCCCAGATTTGGGCCGAACTGGTAGTTAATGATATGACATATATTGAGCCTGTGGACATTGCTAACCTGTTAGCCTACAGGTTCTGTGAAAACTTCACTCCCCTGTCCCTACTACATGTTCCCTATGACATTCCTACCACCTGTCCTCTACCTTGTATCTCTAAAGAGCAGGTCGTGAACACCCTCTCTAAGGTCAAAAACACAGCATCTATGTGACCTGATAAAATCTCAGGCTGCATTCTACATGGGCTCAAACAAGAAATAGCAACACCACTGGGTACTATTTTCAGTCATAGCCTAAGCAGTGGCTTCATCCCAGCTGAATGGAAAAAGGCCACCATTATCCCGTTGCACAATGGTGGTGCTTCCACTGACCTGGGAACTGTAGATCTATTAGCCTGACTAGCCTTATGTGCAAGGCCAAGATATAGGTAATCTCCAAACACTTGACCCTACTCAATTTGGATTTGTGAAAGGGAGACCATGTCTGTTAAAGCTGGTGGACTTCTTTGAGACAGTCACCAAGGCCCTTGATGAGGGGAAATTTATTTTATTTATTTATTTTATTTTACATTTGTTAACTGGGATAGTCCGACTGGATATATGTCCATTTTCAGCGGAGGCCCAGGGAGAAAAGCTCCAACAATAACAAACAAGAAAAAGACAATATACAAAAAGACAATGTACAAAAAACAAAACAAATTTTTTTTTTTTTAGCAAGGAGTCAAGAGTTATCATGAGGAGTAGTGACAAAATAATCATAAGATACCATCAAGTGAGGTTGGAAAAAGTAGCAGTTGCTAAGGGTGATCCTTGTGGATAGTCCATGGATTAGCCAGGTTTGATACAGTAGCAGGTCCATTTTGACCCCAGGTATTGTTTGAGCTTGGCTTTGAAATGATTTATAGAAGAAAGTGTGGTAATCTCAGGGGGTCGATGGTTCCAAGATCTACCTAGAGAGTTAGAAAGGAGAGAGTCACTGGCTAGGTTATTAGTTTTGTAAGTCTGGATGAGGACTCTGTTAGAGGAACACAGTGGTCGTGAGTTGTGATACAGGGTGACTAGGTTTTTGAGTGCAGGGGTGTTTTCAGGGTTGTGTATGATTTTGTGGGCCAAAATCAGTTGGTTGTAGAGCAGTAGACTAGGTAGTTCGAGCCAACCGAGCTGGGTTAGGTTGATGCAGTGATGTGTCCTAAAGGGGAGCCCAGTGGCAAATCTGGCTATGTGATTATAACAGGTAGTGATCTTATTTCGAATTGTCTTGTTGTTATTTAGAAGAAGAGGGGATGCGTATAGGAGAGTAGAGAGAAGGTGAGATCGAGCAATGGCTACCTTGGCTGGGGGAGTCAGAAAGTTTTTTATTCTATACAGGGATCCTAGTTTTTTATTGATGGTTTTGATCAATTGGTTAATGTGTAGGTCAAATTTTAAGTTGTTGTCAATAATGACCCCTTAGAAGTTTAGTAGATGGGTCAGGTGAGATGATTGTGCCACCCTTAGATTTAATTGTAATGTTTATTGGGCAGGACCTTTGTGTTGGTAGGAATATTAGCATTTTAGTCTTTTTGGGATTTAATATCAAGTGGCGGTTGGAGAGCCAGTTTTCTATTGTGTTAAAGGTAGTCTGGGTAATTAGCTGTAACTCTGAAGAGGATGTAGCAGAGCAAATAAGTGTAGCGTCATCTGCATATTGGATGCAGTTAAATTTAGGTATGACAGTGTGCAAATCGTTGATAAAAATGGAGAATAGTAGTGGGCCTAATATAGAGCCTTGTGGAACACACAGGGTATTAGGTAACAGAGTGGAAAGTTTATTTTGCCAAATTACAGCCTTTTGTCTACAACTTAGGTAGGAAACAAACCATTGTAGTGCTTTTAGATCTAGACAGAGTGATTGTAGGGTGTGGATTAATAGTTCATGATCCACCATATCAAAAGCTTTGGACAGGTCCAGGAATAGAGCTGAAGAGATATGGTTATTGTTACGATAATAGTTTATGCTATGTGAGAATACTAAGAGGGCTGTAGTGGTACTATGGTGGGGTCTGAAGCCATGCTGTGTATCTGCCAGGAGATGGTTGTTTATTAGGTGGTACATGAATTGTTTTTGAATACATTTCTCCATAATTTTAGCTAGAGGAGAGAGTATGGCTATGGGCCTGTAGTTAGAGAGTTCAGTAGAACTACCCCCTTTATGGAGAGGAATGATGTAGGATATCTTCCAGATATTAGGAATTTTAGCTTCTTTTAAGGTGCGGTTGATAAGTAATGTGACAGGATAGGCAATGGCATCAGCTGACTTTTGTAGGTATTCAGCTGGAAGTTGGTCAGCTGAGAGGGTGGTAGGTTTAAGTTTTCTAAGTAAGGTACGGATAAGTGATGTTGCAATTGGTTGGAAGCTAAATAGTGGTAAATTTTTGGGGTTGGAATTATCTGGGCTGTGGGGGCTGAGGGGCAGCGTACTGGCTAGGGCTTGGATAGTCTTGGTAAAAAAATGATTAAAACTGTCAAACTGCTTCTGGGGGTTTGTCGGCGAGGGTGGCTGGTACAGGGGTAGTAGTTTTGCCAGGGTGTAAAAGATTATTTAGCCCTGCCCAAAACTTTTGAGGGTTATGTTGATTGGAAGTTTGTAATTTGCTGTAGTATTGTTTTTTGTCAAGTAGTATTAGTTTTTTAGTTGCATTCCTAAGTTGCCTGTATTCAGTTTGATCCTGAGGGAGTTTGGTAGTTCACCATAAAGCCCAAGTATTGTCTCTAAGTTTAATTTTAAGCCTAGTCTCTTTTGAGAGCCATGGTGTGGCTTTTGCCTCGGTTTTCTTAGAGCGGATGGGAGCATGAAAGTCAAGGATCTCAATTAATTTTTTGTTGAAGTAGGAGACTGCTTCTTCTAGGGGGAGATGTTTTAGTATATTCCAATTACAAGAGTGAAGTTCTTGTTGAAATTTGGTTAGGTCGAAGTTTTTTTTATTCCTCACCTGTCGAAGTAGGGGTTGTTTTGGATTGCCTGCTTTATGTTTGATTATATATGTAAGGTAGTGCTCACTTACACTATCAGGGAGGGTACCAAATGTATACTGGCTAGGGTGATTATTAATGAGTACCCAATCGAGTATACTTTCTTTCTGGTTCGGTTTACCTCTTCTAGTTGGAGTATTAATAACTTGCTTGAAAGAATATAAGTTAACATGAGAGGTAGGAGATTCTGAGGAACATGTATTCCAATCTATATTAAAGTCACCGAGCAGTAAGGTTTCTTGAGGGTAGTGATTAGATATCCAGTGGAGGGTATTTTCTAGTGTGGCTATATTATTACCTGGGGGAATGTACATGCAGATTATATAGATACATTTACTGTTATTAAGCTTCAGTTTGGTAGCTAAGATTTCTGAATTATTAATCTGAGGTGGTCGTATAACATCTGTAGTTACAATTATGTCAGATTTATAGAGAAATCTAAAGAAATCTAAAGAAATCTAAATCTAAAGAATCTAGAGAAAGATTTACAGAAATCTGTGCACACATCCTACCTAGACTTAGCCAAGGCTTTTGACACTATCCCCCACTCAGGCATCATTAACAAACGCACCCAGCTAGGTATCAACCCTTATATCATTAGATGGGTCACTAACTGGCTCACTGATAGAACCCATTTAGTCAAAGTAGGGCAACCCACCTACAGCATCAGACCTGTAACCAGTGGTGTTCCACAGGGATCAGTTCTGGGACCTCTACTGTTTGGAATCTATTTCTCTGAAGTACAAGCTAAAACTAAAGGTCTGTGGCTGACAGTTTGCTGATGACTGCAAACTGGGAGTGGTCATAGAATCTACAAATGATGTCAATATCCTACAAGAGGGTTTTACACAAATTATTTGTGCCAAAGTCATGGCCTTATATTCAATGAAAAAAAATGTGTTATCATCCCTTTCAGTAAGAACAATGTTCTTGATAACTACCACATCAATAATAACACGCTAAATATGCACTTAATGGTGACATACCTAGGCACACAGGTTGACAGCAACCTTACCTTTGATCACCATGTCTCCACAGTGGTAAGAAGGGCATTCTATATTGCTCATCTTATAAGTAAAGGCATTGCCTCCAGAAAAAAAGAAGTTATAATCTCCATTTACTTTTCTGTCATCAGGCCAATAATTGAGTACAATGCCCCTTTTGGTATTTACCTTTCCAAGCACCTGCAGCAACTGATGAGACCACCAAGATTCCTCACAAGGAAACTTCAAGGTCTTCAGCATCTGTCCTATTTGGATCATCTGAAATCACTGTCACTTTATTCTGTTTCATACAGACTACTCAGAGGCGATCTCTGCCTTGCACATAAGGCAATCTTTGACCCTGCTTTATTGGCAATGCAGCATATCTGTAAGTCAAATGGTACATGGGTTACTTGCTTTAAAGAGCTTAACCTAGTATGTGACATTAATAGAACCTACTGGAGAGACAGATTTGTCTCCCAGAGGTTACATCACCTTTGGAACAGGCTCCCACTTCATGTCAAGCAGAGCAGCTCATTGGCCCTCTTCAAATACAGTCTGATTGATTGTATAGGTAAGAATAAATTCACCCCAGGGGTTTCACATGTGTCCCTCTTGGACTGGGGTGATAGGTGCTTATCATGGAAATAAGGGTAAAACTTGGCTAAGCTTGAAAGGACCCTTGGGTCATTAGCCTACTAAACTCCTATGATCCTATGGTCATTGTAACATAGAGGAAATGTGAAAAACTCACTGCCAGCATGCTCTCAGACAATGTACCATTAGTGGTTATAGACAAAGTTATAAGTGTGTGTCCAAGAAATCTGCATCTCATTTTAAACTCAGAAAATGTGAGAGTTAATAGAAAAAAAGTCCAAGTAGCCACTACAACCAAAATGAAATGAATCCAAAAGGCTACTAGCGGAATCACAAAGACGCTGGAGACATGAATAAATTCCACACTTTTAATGAAGGTTTAGCGCTTTCATCTAGTACAACTAGACTTCATCAGAACTGATTCACAAGGCAAGCGCTTCTTGACACAATATGTTGTAAAGACATATCTGGTCTTAAACACAAATATTAGAATAAAATATCCCTCTCTGCTTTTCCTTCTTGTTTCTTTGTACTCTAGAGTAGAGAGGGATATTTTATTCTAATATTTGTATATTCTAATATTTGCATGCTGTATCCCTACACTTCCTGACAATTACATATACCATCTCTGAAATCATAAAACACAGGGGAAAGGGAAAAATCCCAATTTCCACTATCTTGTGATCCCGCTAAACAAATGCCGGAATCCTGTAATGAACAGGCAATTTGACAGGTCAATCTTCCTAATTAAACATTCATTGTAATGACTGTATAATCAAACACACTGCACTCATATATATATTTATATATGGGATTACCTGAAATGATATTAAACAACATCAAATCAACAGCAACATATCTAAACTGAAAAACATCTAAACACAAAATATTGTCAAAAACCTGAAGTCATACAAGGAACAGTTTTTGCCTTTTCTCCAATGTTGTACAACCTCAAAGTTGTTATATATAACTATTAGGTGAAGTTGGGGGAGGGGGGTCATATTGGTTTTGAATATGGCTAGATTCTGTCAGTATTTTGTGTTTAGATGTTTTTCAGTTTAATATGTTGCTGTTGATATTTTAATGTTGATTTTATGCTATTAAACATCATTTAGGTATATATATATATATATATATATATATATATATATATATATATATATCCACACAGACATTATATAGATAGATAGATAGATAGATAGATAGATAGATAGATGGCATTAGTATATAGGGAGTGTGTTAAGTGTCCTGTGTGGTGGTACTATTTGGGAAAGGATTTTACATAAGGTAATGCATAGGGTTGGGTTTAGGGGAAGTGACAGGGTTATGGTTAGCACCAAGTAAGGTGGAACAGGAGAGAGAAACCACACATGTAATGACAAAAAAAGAGCACATATCTGAATTCTGCTCAAGCTTTAATTACTGTTGGTAAGGTCCCACTAGATGGTCACTGACTTCAGTCTGAGATGGCAAATTCTGGAGAGGCAGTGAATATAACTCTAATCTGTAGCTATGCAATGTGAAGCTTATTTGAGTATGGAAAGTGATAGCTATTCCCCAAGGCAACAGTATATATTTACCAGATGCCATTAAGGCCAACTTCCTTTTGTATAATTACAAGTACCACAGGTAGGGGTCAAATCCACACTGCAGATTCCATTGACCTTATATATTGATGGCAGGAGTGTGGGATTTAAAACCATTACACCCTGTTAGTCACACGTTAATTGGTGTCAGAAGATAAGATGCAAACTCTGTCCATTACAGTCCCTATTATAACTTCTCAGCAAGGAGTGTGGGATTTAAAACCATTACACCTTGTTAGGCACACATTAATTGGTGTCAAAAGATAAGATGCAAACTCTGTCCATTACAGTCCCTATGATTAACTTCTCAGCAGGTACAGTTGGGCCTACTCATCCATCTTACTATCATACCTCTAAACCTTTTCATCCAAGAAATCTGGACACAGCCTAAAATAACTGAGGGACAAAGGACAAAAACTAGGCATAGATTTTAAATATTGCTTTTATAAACGTAGAAAGTTGCTAGAATAACAGGATGTGTATTTGTCTGCATTCTCTGAACAATGCATAGTCTGAAACTGAAATGTCTTTCACTATTTAGTGACTTCTGTCTTCACTAATTTGCTACAAATCCACAAATATTATGGGAAACAGACCAAAAAAAAAAAATGAGACAAAAATCTGAATAATCTGCAAAAATCTGAACAGTTGAGAGGTATGCCTACTATTCCTGCGATCACCTGTTGGAGTTTTTGATATTTTTTAGTGCTCTGTTGATTCCTTAGGAAGAATACTGTCCCCTTTCAACTACTTTAGTCATTTGTTAAATATTCACTATATCCTCTGGCTGCTATATGGTAATGTTCTGCCCTTTGGTCGAAATCTTCCCACTCCTTGAATCTTTCATGTTCTTGCATTCATTCTTGCAGTTCTATTCTGTCTCAAATAAGGGTAAAGGCTTCTTGCTGGATTTTTTATACCACCTTGTCCTACCTTTGACACTATACTCTAGGAAAAAACAATTCCATTGAGAATATTCAGTTTTTAACACATTCAGAATTTAAAATCCTGGTATTTGCATTTGTGTGAGATACATTGATCATTAGCAATAAAGATGAAAAACAAAACAGCTTCAAAAATTTGCAGAACATGATGGACAAACCTGGACTAATATTTAATAGCAACAAATTGAAGCTAATATTTCTGGCCAAGAAAATATTACCTTATTTTAAAAATGAGCACTACAGAAAGTAGATGCCCTGAATTTTGGCAATGGGTAGGACATGCAGTGAAATATCAAATGCCCAGAGGCCACCATGGATCAAGGCTTGACCTTGGAGGATGTCATCATAACTGTAACAGCCAATATGAACCACTAATTACAATCCATGGAATAAAAAGCATTTCTCACATTTGATAGTATGACAGTCATCTCTCAAACCATATGGCTAACATTGTTACACAGCAACATTACATTTACTAGAAAAATAAAAACAGCATGTATCTATCAAAAAGTGAACATTTGAATGTGTACACTCACATAGTGCGAGCTATGTACAGATTTTAGAAAGACTGGTTACGTGTTGAAAAATAAATTCCTTCTCCTCTAGGTCTGCTTAGCACACTATTCTCCATGCTGGCACCATTATAATCTAAGTGCCTTAAATATCCACCCTTATGAGGTGAACTGGATAACAAAATGGCTAAAAGACAAAGGCATAACTCACACTGACAGAGTGGCCAGGTGCCTCCTCTGTAACTATGAAAGTAGCAAGCAGTGACCCCAGAGGTCAGTACTGGGACCCATCTGCTTCTGCATTTACTTCTGTAATAGTCAGACTGGAAACCAGGACCTTTGGTTCAATAAGCTTAGATATGACTGCAAACTGGACATTACTATCAAACCATCTTACTTCAGCAAGAACCTACATTGGTAAACAAATGGTGTAACGAAAAATGACAAAATTAAATACAAACAAGTGCAGCAGTCTCATTTGGAAAACAGCTTTTGCTTTCAAAATACAGCATACATAGTACTTCTTTCCAAAATGCCAATGTAGTTAGGGATCTAGAAACCTTTGTTGATATTCTCCCCTTCACTCCACTAACACGTAGCTACAGTAGCCAGAAAACTATTCTGTTTAGAACAACTAATATCTAAAAGCATATCATCCAAATCAAAAGAGGTTACCATACCCTTATATGCTGCTCATGTTATAAATATCATAAAGTATAATCCCTTTTTTTGGATTTACCTGTCTAGACATACCAATCAATTGGACAAGACACAGTGATTCATAACCAAGAAAGTTGTTATTTTAAACACCCTAATATACTAGGAAAGGTTCAAAGCACTGTCCCTTTACTCTGTGTCTTAGATGGTCTTATTGCTAAATCTATGCCTTGTATTCGGAGTCATTAGAGACCCCATCCTTTTTTAACTCGAACATCTCAACAAATCAAATAGTCTTCTTCTAACACTAGAACAAGATGCCTAAGTCCCCCCAACAACTAAAGAAAACTTTATGGAGGGACAACTTTATTACCCAACACTTACTTCATCTCTAGAACAGACTTTTCTTGCAAGTTAAACAATGTGACACCCTAACATCCTTCAGATTTAGTCTGTATGATTGGGTGGGTTCCCATAACCTTGGACTGACCTGCACTTCCCTTACTGAGAAGGTAGGGTATGGCATAATGGTGGGTGGTGGCAAGGTGAACATGTTTTTTTTTAACTCATCTTCCTCGGTAGCTGCTATGAATCTGTGAATGGTATACTGTTCTACTAAACTCACTCGTGTGAAATGTGTTGGACTGTGAATTGCAGAATGATAAAGACTATAGTCATGAAGTATACATGACTATCACCAGAAATGGTGATTTCACATTCAGACTCATCATTCCCAGTATGTGAAATGAATTCTTAGAATATTACAACATCACCTCCTGAACTTCAAAAAAGCAACTCCACCTGCCACAGTTGATTTCTCTATCATTATAGCGATCTTCCACTGATGCAACAGTCAAAGAGAAGATATAAACACATCAACATAATTTTGTACATATGAGAAGGTTTACTGTACAAATTTGCATCACAATATGCATTTCCAGTTATGCTAGGTAGGACTGCATGTCTTCTTCTTCATTCCCTATTGTCCCTGACATTAGACATAAGCACCTCATAAACAGCAACCTCTAAAGCAGGAAAATGGCAAAAATCCTTTCTTGTCATACATGAGTATGTGTTTACACAAGGAAAATCAGTATCAATACAGAATACTTCACATGTTTAGTATGTACTGCTTTTCTCAGTAGCACAATAGAAATGCTCTGTTTAGATACAGTAGCAACCTCAGTGTCAAGAGATAAGACTGGATGCATGTCTGTAATGCTAACTTTCTCTAAAACTTTTTGAACATTAGGTTTGGTTTCTGTTACCATCCACCCTCTGTTATGTCCAGTACCTGTCTTGATTGTCCATAGTGAAGGGGAAAGGAAATGGGTTCATTCCAGTGCAGCTCCATCCTGATAGTAGAGGAGGCGTTTACCCTTTGACCTTGCCTTATTCCTGCCCCTCTCAATACATGGTAGCACTAATGTCAGTGCAGTTCATGTGCATATATCATCTACTACCAATCATCTGTTGGCATTTAACTTTCATTTTGTGAACCAGAGATAAAGTCCTTGCCTTGGCCCTCACTGGGAATGTTTTCAGTAAAGAAACCTACCTCCACCCCCTAGAATGGATGAAATAGCATTAAGCTGCTCTTTCTTAACCCTAGTTGTCTGTTCCAGTCAGTGAAGTTGCTATTTGATGTACAATGACCTAGGTCACACTCACGTACTATCCATCTGCTCTTCCTAACCATTCCATGGCAAATTTCAAAAAAGTATGATAACTTCCTACCTGTTTTCCTTCTGTATTATTATAGCTTCTGTTGTTGTTTACAGGCATTCTATTATAAATGTGTACACAATTGTCAGTGTACACTCTTGTATACTTGAGTGCTTCCTGTTTGCTTCATTTTCTCATTATTTACCTCTCAAATGCCCTGTAATTATGTAACAATCTCTGCTACACAGCATATACATTTTGTTGCTTCATTCTGCAGGCACTCTGCTACATAATCCTCAAGATTTTCACTGTAATGGTATCTACACTGTTTGTCATATCTGGTAAACAAAAACTAATAAAAACAAATGCGATTTCATAACTAAGCAAGAACTACAAGAGCAAAAATCTATTATTGTATCAGAAGCTCTGACAACTCAGTTTCGTAACTTCAGTGTACCATTTTTGTCAGGCAGAACAGATATCAAGGACTTATATGCTGCAATTTCCCAGTAATCTGGAAATGAGCCATTTTAATATTCCTTCCAGGACACAGAACACTCCCCTGACTATTATATTAATGAGCACTATTACTCTTTTAATGAGCACATAATTATTCCTTTAATACAGAATGTTTCTTTCAGACCAAGGTCACTCTAATGGATTAGTGATTGACTCCTTGTATGCCAACTAAGCTTTCGGCTTTTCAGAGGTATCGCAAATGTAATAATTTCAGATCACATCAGGAAATATTTTGCTTCCTTAAGATATTTTAACTATCTACCCAGTTAATATCATTGTTTTCTGTATGCCAAATTTGTTGTTTAGCAGATTAAAATAAACCAAGAATAACCCCAGTATAGCTTTTGTAACCCAGATACAATGATTTTTCTTAAATATTGATGTGTGAAGAAAAAGAAATTGCACACACTGAACAATTAGGTGTCATTAAGAAACTGCTGAAATCCTGTAGATTGCAGAATGACTCCTGAATACTCACTCCAAAATGGAAGAGGTTTCCTGAAAACACCATTTCCCTTTAAAGCACAGTTGTTTTAAATATATTCATTAGATCACAAGAGAGGTGACCACAAATGTCAATGACAGAAGGTATGAGTTTCTGTCCTTTTCCAAGGTATCCCTTTTTTGTATTTTTTTTAATTCCTCATTATCTTTGTTGTCCAGGTAGTAGAATTAAGCTTTTTCTGCATAATGTATATCCAAGTACATTTGAGGCATTATAGTAATATCTTCCAGTTGCTTGCTTTAAGGACTGTGTGCCCCCATAAATAGTTACAGACAAGAGACACAGGTCACTGAAATTTGTATATTTAATTTTAGCACTTTTTTGATTAGCAGCTGAATAATAAAATTTGCTGAAGGGAATAGCAATAAGTTCAATACAGGATAAAGGAGACAGATGACTGTGTGGCAGGCAAAGTACTTTCTTAAATGTATTGGAAATACAATGGTTGTTTGTTTAAGTAGTGCAATAAATGACTGGCAAATTCCACAGCATGGGTCAGACTACATAGCGATACTAGAGATTTCAGACAATGTAATGCAGAACTGTGTTCAAGATTAAAGGGTCTGTAGTAAAGGATCAAAGGATACTACAGCATGAAGCTAGAAATTCAGCTCTGATACATATTAAATTTCACCTTTATACTATGAAAAGACATGTAACTTTGATTTTCCCCTCAGGAACAGCAGCTTGAATTTTGGTTAACTGATAATTAATTATGACAAAGTTTAATAAAATTAAATTAACATGGCTGCCTAATGTGTATGTGTTAAATGATGAATAATTTTTGCGGTATTTAAGTTTACTAATTTATTTTACTGTTTGATATGTGTAAAATGAATAAGCAACCTGAAAACTACAATTTAGTTTACTACTTCTAAAGCTAAACAATTTACTGATGATATATATTATAGGTTGTCACTTAATAAAATAAGTAATGTAATTAACAATTTAATTTCTGCACATATAATGAATTTATTACTAAATAACTCTTGCAGTGATGCCAGGGTATAGTACGGTTTGTTGACTCCTGAAAGCAATTTTTGCATATTCTGTGTTAATCTGCTTATGTTAGGTTTAGAATCAAAGTTACGCATAGTGGAATTGAATGCACAGATGAAATCCTTAATGCATTCTGTAGTTCAAAGTAAATAATAACTTTAATTTAGGGAAGTAAGTGAGGAATATGTGCAGTATTGTACCTAGGTTATTTTTCCATCTATACAAAACTGGGCAATCGTGTGACTAGGCCCATTGCTGATGAATAAAAAAGTATAATTAACTTATTGAATAATCTTGTATACACTAGATGATATCACCGGTGCTGAGAGTGCTCACTAGTATAGTCTAATAAAAACTGAAGAACCTGTTATATGTTTGTTACGTATTCACTTCATAACACTGAAAACTCAAAACACTGAAAATGAGAAAACTTCATAATATAGAAGACCAAAACACTGAAACTTCAAAAGACTGAAAACTCAAAACACTGAAACTCAAAACACAGAAAACACATATCATACATATACTGAGTTTAAACAACATAAATCATAGCACTTTTCACCAAGTGTAAAAAGGGGGGCAAGCCCCCCTGCACCTCCCATGTGGGGGGCTGTGCCCCCCACATCCCCTGCTACTTAAATATATTAACTCTAAGATTGCACTTAGTGTAGTGAAGTATACTTAAGAATACTTGTCTCCTGTTAATGGGAACATATCTTATCGATTCAAAGCAGGCTCCCTATCATAAGCATCAGACCCATAGTTACAAGCTCCTCAACCGTGAAAAATAAAGTGTTATTCAAAAAGGATCTCAAAGGTCACTTTACCGCCCTTAAATGGAATACCCCCTTGTACCTCCCAATAGTCTGAGGTACTACAATCTTTTAGTATCTGTGGCTCACTTTTCATATAGTTAGTCTCGTTGTTCTAAGAATTGCAATTGTCATCTCCATGCTTTCAACAGAAACCATTTAAAAAGTTATAGACACAAATCAGCAGAAAAAAAGAAAGTACACCAAGTGAATCAAAATGTTTAAAAACTTTCAGTATATTCTTTATAAGAAGCCATTTTCTACTGTGTGGTGATACTCCTTGATAGTTTCCTTCTGATATGTAAGTATGTGAACTAAAAACAGTAAGTGCTCTGATAGTCATGGCACTTAAAGCACAATTCTGTTTACAGTTTTACTGCAGCATTACCAAAACTAAATCTTCTGAAACATTTCTAAAAGATGTAATAGCCTGATCAAAATCTGGCAAATTAGTTATATGCCAGTCAATCAACTGCAATATCTGCTTTGAAATATGGGAAGATATTTAAGGTAAAATGAACCACTGCATTTGGTAAAGAAGAAAAGAAAACAGCACATAGGCAGAAATGTCTCAGAAAACTAGAAAACAGGTTAAACAGTTAAATACAAACTTAAAAATGTGGTGTAATTACTGCAGTTCAAATTTGTGGTTAGTCAGCTGTCCACCTAGAATGTAGAGACTTATTTTATAGGAAGTGTGGATTGCCTTGATATTGCCAACTTTCCTTTAATATTTAAAACTGACATATAACATGACTGCATAGCAGAATGTATTTATTTTATTTATAGCCAATTTTGAGTGATATTTAAAACTGACATATAACATGATTGCATAGCAGAATGTATTTATTTTATTTATAGCCAATTTGAGAGATCTGCGGTGGTGGTGCTGCAGTAGCGTTGTCGCCTCACAGTAAGACATTGACCCATTCGATTCTCAGCTAGAGCGTCTTTTGTGTGGACACATGCGTGAATGGGCATACCTTCATTGAAGGTTGTGCATCAGAGCTGGCAACTCGGCACGTAAAAATCTACTGCCAATTATTAGCGGACCGGAGTTCCGCTGTGGCGACCCCTAACCGGGAAAAGCCGAAAGACACAACATAGCCAATTTTGAGTTAGAAAGTCTATGTGGGCATATTCCATGTGGTGGCGCTGCGGTAGCATTGTAGCGTTGTCACCACACAGTAAGACACTGTCCGGTTCAACTCTCAGCTAGAACGTCTTCTGCGTGGAGACATGCGTGAATGGGCGTTCCTTTGTTGAAGGTTGTGTGTCAGGGCTGGCAACTCGGTGCGTAAAAATCAACTGCCAATCATTAGCGGACCAGAGTTCCGCTGCGGCGACCCCAAACCGGGAAAAGCCGAAAGACACAACAACAAGTGGATACATTAGAAAACTACTCCAACAAAAAAGAGTTACAGGTATTATCATGTAAACGAAGCAAACAAAAGCAAATTTACACTTTCTTTTTTTACTTTGTAGGTAGTAAAGATGATCACTTTAGCTTCCATTCTGGCTATTTTTAATTCCAGAGATGCTTGGTATAATAGATTGCACCCATGTTACAATTAGGGCTCTACCTGGAATGCAGTGGAGCAGTATTAGAAAAGGAGGTTTGTGATGCATGTGAGGCATGTGTCAGCCCAGCACCCTGACAGTGCCCATGATTCTCATAACTGGCACACAAGCTCATTCTACCACCTCTTCCTGCATGGAATGATACCACATGATCACATTGTTGGTAAGTGCACACCTTTTCAGTTATATCAATATACACTTTTTCAGTTATATCAATATCTGCAAGTATAATTTGGTAAAGGTTTTTCCTTGTTAGTAAAGTTGCTTTCTTTTGTTATGTAACCCCCACCCCCCTTTTTCTCTTGTGCAGGTAATGCAGGCTGCCCACTCAAACCCTAGCTGATAATAACAGTAGATAACCTTAAGGGAGTTGCTGAGGAATGCTTTAATACCACCCTGTCCTAGATATGGATTGTCATCAAGTGAGTGCTTGGTCTGCTGATAGCCTGTTTCCATTGGCTGAATGAGTCTCATGTGCCCTTAAGTATGACCCAGTTACTGCATGCAGGATACTTACAGCATGCTGCATTCTGCACAACATAATTGTCTGGTAATCAAATGTCACTAATGGCAGTGCAGCTCCCCCTGTTGTCCTTCATCCACTGATGACAGTGATGGTGGTCAGCCTATGGCAGTATCAATGGAAAGGTTCATGCATGGCACACGGCTGTGCAGAAAAAAAAGAGCATCTAGTCCAACACTATGGGCCATGACACTAGGGTAGTGGTGCCTTTATTTTACTATTACATCGGTTAATCTTGATGCATGTAGTGTTATCTGTGGGTAATGCTAACTTGTGCGTGGCTTACTATCACTGCATATCAGTTTTATTATGTAAATACATTTTTGCTTTTTTATTCTGGAATGATTGATTTCTGTTATCTCTTTTGTTTTTCATAGCTCTACTCTGATGCCTAAATGACAACTGTTACCTGTACAGCTATTTGTAAAGGGCATAAAGACAAGTGTAATGACTCATTTAAGTGTAGAGTTATTCAGAAGTACTGTATTTTTATACCATACATGGATCATTACTGTTTATTACCTGTCAGTATTTTAGGCAACATTGCAAGTAATGACATAATGAATGTGTATTTTTGAATGTTCTGGACAAATTGTCAAGGGAAAGCATTAGCCATGGATGTATGGTGGTCCTCCAGTTGCTACTGCACATCATATTAAATATCTTTTTCACTGATGCACATTTATACACCATCAGAACTATTAAGAAGTCATCACTGAAGCAGCCCTGTGGGTAAAGTGGCAACAGTGTCACTGGCAGGAGTTATGACACTATCTATGGCCCTAAATGTACAGCCCTACCATCGCTACACAAGTAATAGCACTAGAAGTATCATTTATCAGAAATGAAAAATTCCCCTCCAAAAAGAAAAGAAAAGAAAAGGTTTTGAATTGTTCACATTTTCATGACTACATCTGAGTTTTACATGTTATAAGTAGTTGTGTAGTTCTTGCCTGTGTCTTATCAATGTGTTTTTTTTCACTGCAGTTGCATGTGTAATGTGTCATATATAATGTCCCCTAATGATAGTGTAGGTGATTGTCCTAGTGGTTGTGAGTAATTGCTGGCATGAGATGCTGAGTTATTATGATGCCATTACCTAGTGGATACTGAAATACTAGACCCTGATCTGACAGTGCTGCAGTACCAAGACCTTACCTGTAAGGTTGTACCACAAGCTGAGGAAGGCGGGCGAGTCCTGCCTGCCTTCTTTTGTGTTATGTCTCCCATAGTTGTTGTAGCACTACCTTGAAAATCACATGGTGTGTGGCCTACTCAGTCCCATGTATGCAGACACTCCCCCATCTATGTCCAGATGTTTTTTTCTGTTTGAATAGGGTAAATCCTTACTAATGTAAACATGGAGGCAGACATGGATGCCACCATACTGTGCATGATGATCATCAATGCATTGTCTCTGGTCTCCACCATCCCCATGTATTGATGTAGTTCTTCACTCAATACCCTGCAGTATTCTAACTCTCTCTACCTAACTCTCTGTAGCAATTGATTGAACTGAACAATATCATGGCACATCTGCTGCTGAGCAGCCAAGACATTGCATGTCTCCAGGCACCCCTTTACACAGGTGTCACAACAGATAGTGTTAATACTGAAATGGTAGCATCTTCCCGAACATGCTTTAAGACACTGTTGTTGAGCTATGTTGTGCCCCCCTCAACACCACACCTTCAGGTTTTAATACCATCAGCAAGTTTGTTGTGTTTACCTGTCTCTCTATTTATGTAGTTGTGTATCTGCTTTGGAGTGGGTGATCCTGTCAGTACAGTTTTGCGACTGTGTGCCACCGTCAGGCTGTGCCATGAACATGAGAGCTATGGCATTATTGCCAATGGCCATTGTACTATCAGCTCCCATTTGTTGTGCTATTGCAATGGGCATGTTTAGTTCTGGTGATGAGCCTGTGCAAAAACTAATTGATAAGATGTTTATACCTTACCAACAACAAATTATTTATTTATGAACAGATAATGCATACAGTAACCTTGCAGGCATGGTGAACTTTCTTGTACACACAATGAAGGTGTGGCACCTTGTAAAGAAACATATAATGGGCTATAGTTACACAGATATCACTGGCAGTAAATACAGCATGAATTATTGCTACTACCTAAGCACTACCCTTCTTGTGAGCCACACAGTGGGTGCAATGGTAGTCTGAAACTACTAGAGTCCATACCTCCTCTGATGATTCCTTTGGCATCTCATCTACATCATACTCACCACCCCTTTAGTATTCAAGGTACTTCTTACCTGGTGTTAATGGCTGGATTGTGGAAGTGCCCCAGCCATGCGACTGTGGGCAATTGCATCCTACCTAGATTTTGTTTTTGCACATCCTACTAGGTCATTTGCTCTTTTCCTACACTTTGCCAATGTGTAGTTCCTTCCCCAAAATCACTGATGTCAGCCATTACTTGATTCCATGCTTTAGCTCTCTGCCTGCTTTGGTCCCCTCTTCAAAACAGATCTATCCCATATGTACTGAGAGCATCCATTAGAATATGGTTCTCCTCAGTTGTGAAGTTGCCTTTCTGGAATCTTGATTCATAATGCTGTAGATGTTGTAACCTGATATCATTAATATATGGCCATAGTTTAATCTGATTCACTCAGGACACCCACACAGAGACGGTTTAGTGATATGTATTGACAAAGTGTACTGTGTGCTATTTTAATTATCTAAAGTAACTCTTTTCAACAGGTAATTATGTATTTTACCACAAACATGATACTTCATTTAGTAGTGCTGCCCTACTTCTCTGTAAGGCTTTATAAAAGCCATAAAGTATGACAATGAACTCATCTGCTAAAAATGGCAGTATGAAAAATGAACTCATCTGCTAAAAATGGCAAGTTACACTATCCAACTCCACTCATCCATAACATTGGTAAAAAAAGTCATATTTGGCTTAGCCAACCATAACTAATATGCCTCTGATAAGCTACTGTCAATGAATTGTTCTAATTCTGTAGATTTTCTAATATTTCCCAACCATTAAATGTTTATCCTATTTTTTTTTTTGTATTTTATTTTGTTCATGCTTTCTTCCAATTATTAGAAACAAATATGGCTCAGAGCACGTTAAGATGGTGGACTTCAGCTTATTGGCATAAATTCAGTCTGATATGTCAATTTTGTATGCAAATGAACTTCTGTTGAGCTGAGCTCTATAAATCACACCATTGCATGAATTAGCATAAAGTGATCTTGGGCTGCTGTTGGCATGCTGTGCTGAAGGGTGTCGAGTGCAAGGTCACATGAAGCATATAGAAGATTTTAAGTACAGTAAATCACTCCACAACTTTTCCATATGCATTCAGTGTAACAGCAGTCTGTAAAAATTATCTCTAACCTACTAATAATGTGTCTGTATGAAGTCTAGAATGCCTTACAAAAATAATATTATTTTCCTAAAATTAGAAATAACAACCTTTAAAAAAGTAGTAATGAACTGATTTAACAGCCATAAATGATTACATCACAGCAACACAGATTGTATTACCAGTACTCACACAAATGCTTTCATTAACTAAAGAATTGAATACTGATACACTGCTGACTTCATTCATGTCTTGTAGAAGCCAACGCTACAACACTTCTGTAGACATCACACTGCTGCAAGTTTCCCATTCATATCAGTAAAGTAGTAATCCCAATGAGCATAAACGCTGAAGTACATAGAACTTACTAATTCCAGTCATTAAACCAACAATGACAGTCAAATAAGTTTCATAGGTTTTACCCTATAAGGCTTCATGGGCTGGGCATGCTGATGTCACACTACTTCTTATCTCTACAAGTGTGCTTACATTCCTCAGTTTATCATTCACAGTTTGTAAGATACCATCAATGAATGTCCAGAGTTGAGGCCCAAGCTAGTCTGAGAAAGAGAAGAAGACCCTTGGGTTGGGAGGGTGGCCTAAGGGTTAAGGTGTTTGCCTTACAAACACACGGTGCAGGGTTTGAGTCTCGCAAGGGATAATTGGCTAGGCTTAAAATGGCTCACAAGGGCAGTTAGCTTAGTACTAATCTATGAACCTATGAACCTTCTCTACCTACTGCAGGTGCCATACCTGCAGAAATTTGAACAAGCTGTAGCCATAAGTAAATGGAAGAAAAATAACATATGACAGTTGGGAGAGGACTTTTCATTCCTGACAGGGATCCCTTGCTCTGTGCAGATGACCTGAAGAGGTGGAGAGGGGGTCCAGTTAGCACAGGGTAACTCAGGTATAGAAGAGAAGGACTGAGTTCTACAGTAAGTATATTTCATTTTTCCTTGTAATTGGGTTTGTCTGATTGGGTTTTGTCAAAAACACTTTTCAGCAGAGGCTTGGGGAAAAAAGCTCCAACATATTACAAACATGTTTAAATAAAAAACAATGTCAAAAATGGTCGGAACCAGAACTCAGTAAAAAATACTTTAAATTGTAACAAAATAAAATAAAATAGCACAGGGTTCAGTGCTTTCATCTCAAATAGACATAATCAGAACCACAAGTGCAAACTTTCTGTTCCTTATATACTCAATAAATAAATAAAATAGCTGATCTTGCACACTCCCTGTAAACCAACCAATCACTGTCATTCAGTGAAAAAAGTCTGTGAAAAAAAATTGCACTGGACTATAAAGTATATAAAAAGTATTCGATCAATTAATTAACAGACCAAACCCATCAAAAATCATAAAGTTAGCACATGTTGGCTCTCCTTTTCATTCACTAATAACTGAAATGTTTTTGTTTAGGCCAGGAAAATTAGTGGCATCGAACTGTAGTTGGCAAAACATTTCTTGCTGCAGTAGATAATTCATCCAATCTCCAGGAAATACTCCAAGTTTTACTTGTTCCAACACGAAAAACTTGAAGTGTCTGAAGCCTTGCCAGAGCACTTTTCTTGTCCATGCTACAAATGCTGTACAGATGCTGGTAAATCCTTTTGCTGAGAGAGATGGCCATTTTACCTATAAAAAAGGCTGTACAAGAGTCACTAATGTGAGGTAAACAACTTTCTTAGAACCACAGTTAAATCTACCCCCATTTTTAACCTGCTTCAACTTAGTTGCCCAACTAACCTTCAGCATTAGAACAGATATATGGGCATTGGTTATACCGACCACATTTTCTCTTAACCAGTGAACAAACTATCTCAAAAGCTGGTTTCGCCAAAAATAATTTAATGTTCCTTCTGTAAATGTAAACCTGGGGGAGACAGGAAAATGTTTTTTGATATCCTCATTACTCAATAACAAATATCAGTTCTTGTGGATAATATTCTGGATATCTCCAGCTTCTAAAGAATAATGTAAAATCATGTTGTTACAGTAAATAGTTTTTTTGTGTCCCTGAGCATTGCTAGTCATCTGTTTGAGACCAGAGATGATAATCGGAGAATACCGATCCTTTCTGTGTGCCCACTTCGTGCTGCAATTGCTCCAATAAAGATGGAAGGTAATCCCTGTTTAAAAACATCTCCTTCAATAACTCGGATTGTTCCAAGCAGTTCTCATCCACCAATGTCAACCTCAAAATTCTAATCAGTTGACTTTTGACCACCCCTTTCTTCTACTGAAAAGGGTAGCAACTACTAAAAGAAAGGAACGCATTACAAAAAGTAGGTTTACGGTATATCTGAGTCATACAACCCCCCTCGGATAGTTTTGAAATTTCAATGTCAAGAAAGTAGATTTTATCCTTGTAGCTGGTAGAAGTGAACCTAAGAAAAGAGGTACTGAGCTAGTCAAGTTGACTTAGAAAGAATCTCTGTAGGAATGCTAACTGTTGAATCCCCAAAATGTTACGTATGGCACTAGAATGCAAGATCAGTACAAGCTTGAGAAATATAGTCTGCATAACTGCAAAGCTCCTTAGTGCTTTCTCAAAAATAAAGAGAAAAAATAACCTGTACTTCAGTATTTTCTTCATTTTAAGAAAACTACCTTTAAACAATATAAATAAATAGATAATAATTAAGAAAGTTTGTCTGCAGTATATACAAATAACATATGTAGAAAAGAGAGTTTTAAGCAGCATAGAAAAAGCACGTAATCTCATGGGAAAACTAGCATTAACACAGCCCAATTACCATTTAAAATCATGCAAAATATTTAGAGTTCCCAAATTTGCCAGATAAATTGACAATGTATTCTTTCAGAAGAAACACTACTCTTTTACTAATTCATCCTTCAGGTGCTGGTACAGTTGTGACATTTCAGATTTAATTTGGAACTTCCTAAGATTAGGTGATCACTAGTTTTCCTTAATTTTAAGCAATCCAAAATGTAGTAATTTAACTTTCTTATATATAAACTCATGTCACCATGATTATCGAATATAGCAATAAGAAAGTGTTTAAGTTTTCAGGACTAATTTATTGAGGAGTCAGCAGTTCTAGTAATACACTTGGTCTGTCTCCTTGGTCTGGTAAATCATCTCCCCTGTCCTTAATAAGTTAGCATATTCCAAGATAAAGCTTGTTGTGTTTGTAAATAATAGAATCACTGTTGGTGATGTTCTTCCTGAGAATGCCCATAAAACGCCCTCCGTAGGCTTGTCTCCAATTTTGCATGTTATTATATGTTCCTGGAGTTTACGTGACAAGGTACTGTAACCTCCATGCCCTTATATCCCTCAGCCTTAAGCAGGTCATGAATATGCAAATGGAATCTGTTTGATTTATCTGTCAACAATATATACGTATGCATTCCTCTATCGTAAGATCTAACTTATTCTCATCAGATCACCCAATAAGTTCATCCAAACCCAATAACAACATCTGACAGATGTCAATACTTGGAAATGTTTTAGCCATTCTAATGCACCTGATGACTGTTCATGCCTTCGATAATTTGATGCCATCTGTATAATGATTTGAATGCCACTTGCCACTTAGTAGGTCCCCCAGCTAGATCACTGTTGTACCTCTGTTGCTATTTTCTGTAAGGTAGGCATTCACATTTGTAGTTCATAATGGGCATATTTGTGTATCCAGTCCTACATTTGCCAGCTAGTTTACAAAGACTGAATATTCATTTAATCAAATGCTCTAGTAAGAGTATCAAACACTAAATCCACTTCCATCCAAGAATCTATATCTCTGAAAATGTTAATCCAAAAGTCCATTAGGCTTGCCATAGCATGGATTAGAATGCTGAAAAACTGCCCATTATATCAATATGGATATCCAACATGATATTATGTTTGACTACAAAATGATTTTATATCATCCCTTTTAAAGATAAGAAGCATTTGGAAGCAACATTATTGAAAAGTCCAGATAAAAGTGTATATTAAATTGTATCTAATCATTGAAATAGCATTTTTAGCACACTATGGTGTCATTATCTGGGATGATTAACTTGTCAGTATTAAGGCATGATGACATGCCTAGGATTTACTCCTCCAAACTGACCATGTGGACCATGTTTGACATTAGATGGGAATCTGGAGTATACAACCATACAGATTTCCCCAAGAAAAGAAACACGATACTCTGATACAATGGTTAGTAAAGCCATGAAGAAGGCAATCCCCAAGCAAATTTTGAACATTACCATCTGAGAAACAGTTTCCTGGGGTATGCCATCTGATAAAAATTTTAAGTTTAAAGAAATCAGTTTCTTCTGTCCTTCACATTCTTGTCAAAACCTTCATCAATTTTTATCTTGTTATTATTTTTCTTAGCTTTGATATGACAACAATAGTGCTGTGATCCCTCATTATCTGCATGCTTTTTATATTATTTTTCATGTTTTCTATAGTCTTTTTTCATTTATTGAATTCCTAAGATCCATGTTTATTGAATTATACTTTAATAACACTCACCTGATTTGATTTCTTTTCCTGTCACATGTAAATTCTACAAATCAGTAAGTTTATTCTGTAGCATATTCCCGCAGATTTGTATGAGCTCCATTAGTCATAATTATATGCCATTTCCATGATTATTATTATTACTGGTATTATTATTATTATTGGCATTATTATTATTATGATTATTACTATATGTATTTATTAAGTGAGTAATGATCCACATGAACATTTTCAAGAGTCAGTCTTGGAGCATTGTTTGATTAAGTGGCTTGCTGAAAGTCACACAGTAGGCAAATGGAGATTGTGAGAACCAAATCTTGGACTACAGGAAGCAGCTTTTTGTTTTCCAGCAAAGCGACTTTTGGGGGATCACCTTGTCACATTTTTTTCAAGGTGAGTAAGAAAGATTTATGGATTATGTTTTATACTCATGCATTTTAGAGGTAATTATTCTGAAACTGTACTGTCAAGTAGAAATTAATGTCTGCCACAGTGCTTCCATTTGTTGCATCTGAGATAGTTTGACTCAGATTAAAGTCAGATATTGAAGACTGAAACAGTCTGAATTTTAAATATTTTTGTGTTATCTTCAAAGTGTTGGTGTCATGCTTATGTCCTCAGAGAAAATTAGATATATTGTATTTTTTTCAAGAACACTCTTTCAGTGTGTATTTCAAAACTTAAGATGTCATCTGTGGTGGTATGTTCATGATCATGATATAGACAACAAAACAAACCTCTTAGTTATCTAGGATAACTTGTAGGTCTTTATTTTTAAAACTTGCCTCTGTTATGTTGATACACATATCCTGTCTCATGCTTATATCAAACTGCCCTCTCTATTTTATTTCTTTTCCATCCCCACTGCTGACTACTGCTACCCCAACAGCTCCTCTCCTCACTTACTGGGCCTGCTGGACCCACCTTAGCTCTACCAGACTCAGCCCAACTCCTGTCCTGAACTGACGAAGAAATTGAGGATGCTGGTGTAACACCATACTGTTGCCAGGTAGTGTATACTAACTCACTCCACAACCAAATTGTACCCTCGTGAGCTGCACAATCTCTGCCTTCAGGAGGTGTATGTGTGCTTCCACTCATGAGCAACCTCCCAAGTGTCACAGAGTGTGCCAGCCAGACACTTAATTTTGCCCTCTCTATTTTCCATTACTCTATAGTTAATACTGGTTTGGTATCCAACTATTTCAGACACCAGAACTATCTTTCATAAAAGGAATATGAAAGGAAGTTAGTCTTACCTGTCTATCTATACATATTTGTACAATTTCCTTTATGTCACTAATAATGTCAGTCTTTTAGGTATAGCCAATGTTATTACTTCCGACAAATAACAGAATGTCAGAAGACTTCTTCTTATTAACTAGGTGGATTTGTATCCGTTTCTTTAAACCTCTCAATATGCATACTTTAAGTGATACTTAGGCCTTTGTTAATCTTGGTATATAGCTCCTAACTCCAGTTAAACTCCAATCAAAGGGGGGCTGCAGGAGACAGCTGAATGGGTGGGGTCAATGGGGAAGGGGTGTGGTCAACTAGAAAGGGGAGGAGCTATGCTCAAAACCACAAAAACTAACTTTAATTAAATACGCTGCCCTGGGTGCCAAACCATCATTATGAGAGTCCAATCAAGACAAAAATAAGTGTAGAAGAATAAAAATAATTCAATGCATTGGCTGCATGACAGCTTACTTAATATCTAGATGGAAACAAAAGGTTGTGAGGCATGAAAAAATAAATTACTTTTTAAATACATTACTGGAATGCCAGTCAAAATCAAGTATAAGAAAAACAAGAAGCACTCAACTCAAACCACTTCTCCTTGCACTGCAGTTCTAATTATAATTTATATTCAGCTTTATTAAAGTACCAAGTAACATGCTGAAAGTAGAAATCTCTGTGATGCCCCCACTTGTAAAAATGTTTCTTATCCAAAAAGACCTGCTGCCTGACAACTATCTACTTGTTTCATGGGGAAAACATGATCAAAGTAAAAAATTAAAAGCAAACAAGAAACAAGCTCAAGATACATTGCTTAAAGGATTACTGTACAGGTTATGGACCACACATGATTGGCATTCTGTTTAGTTTATGGGTAAAGTCTGTAGAGATGACTGGAAGTCTCCAACAAGTGTAATGAGCTTTTTAAAATAATGGAATCTTGTCCTTTAATACCCAAGGCGTATACATTATCTAGTCACGTATTCTCTGCATGGCAACAACAGAAAGGCTTTCAATGTTGGCAATTCTTTAACAGTATGCTTATTAAAGCTTACTTGCATCTTACGATCTCAGACAAGCTTACCTTATGGTCATTAAAGGATTGCTACTTAAACACAGAGCAACAGGCACTTTCTGAGTAATAAGCATAAATCTGAGTAATAAGCATAAATCAACAGTACAAAAATATGACAGAAACCAGACCGTTCTGCAAAATCAAGGACAGATGAAAAGCCACTGTAGTACTTGTGTCTACCTTGGATGGGGGGACACACTGTACATTTACACTGCATAACTACTCCTTGCCTTGCTTGGACACATCCAGAGTCACTTACATGGGTGAGTGGGGTGCAAAAATTATGTCACAATTTGAAATGTCTCTGGCTGACTGTGATGGCCCTGACACATTTGTCATACCTCTCAACCTCAGAGCAAGAAATCTGGACAAAGCCATACACAGAAGTGGAACAAAGGCCCAAAAATAAGGACATTTTTTAAATATTGCTCTAATAAACTTAGAAAGATAACAGAATAGGTCTTGCATTAGTATGGATTTTCTGAAGGGTATAAAATCTGAAACTCAAATGTCTGTCATTATTTTCTAACTTCAGTCTTTAGTGATTTGTCACTAATTTGACAAAAAACACAATTTTATGAAAAATGGACCAAAAATGTGATGCAAAAATATAAAATAGCCACACAATACAGCTAGGAACCTGTCAAAGAAGGGACACTTTAATATTAGTACTGCTAACTTGAGCAGCTGACAAAATAAAAGAATCTACATGCATTTCAAGTAATCTATAACTTTGATTATTACAGTTATTTCTTAATTGTAAACCCTCCATGTTTTCCTCCAAAATTGCTATTTTGCGGAGGGATTATTAGGGGGAAGAGCAACATTTTGAGCCAAAATCGGGGACAGTTGTGAGGTTGGCTATGCCTAATTCTATAAAGCAATTTATTTGCATGTACCTCTCAACCTGTTAATGCAGTAAATCTGAACAAGGCCAAATATATTGGGGGAACATATAAACAGTACTAAAAATTTTGCTCTTGTATAAAATGAGACAGTTGATAGAATAACAGTTCTTACTTTAGCATGCATTTTTCTGAAGGTTATGAAGTCTGAAACAGTGTATCATTATTTAGTGACTTAATTCCTAAATGATTTGCCAGAAAACTACAAATTTTATGAAGAATAAACCAAAAATAAGAAGCAAAAATCTATTCATTCTTTGAAAATCTGGACAGTTGGGAGGTATAGTTCAGCTGGGCCTGTCTGAGTTTGCTGCCCTTCCCCCCTGACAAAATCATGGTTGAATGGAGCCTCTGCAGCCATTCCAATGAACCATTACTTGGCTATTTCACTCTATTTACCATAAACACTAATGTGCATACTGCTTTACTTCTATGATGAGTTGGACTTCATTTGAAAGTTTTATTTTGTATTTTACAGCACAAACACTAAGTCATCTGCTAAACAAAGCAATGCAGTCTCACAATGAAAATTTAGCATTAAAACGTCTCTGCCCTTGAAACTCACATTCATTGAAACAGCATTGAAACCCACATTCAAAGAAAATACATTTTGCCAGTGGCAGATAAAGATTAATTTTGGGCTGTTTTCAAATCATAGGCCCCTTGCATATGAAACATACATGTGCTCTTTGATACACCTTCCTCATTGTACTAAATTGTATTCCTTGTACAATACAGTACAGTTGTTAGAGGGCGTTTTAAATATGTTTTTAACATTTTTCCAGTAAGCAATGAAACAAAACGCATGCACCCATAATGGCAAAACTGCCCAGTTCAGAACATTTATCATAAAAGTCTACTCAGACTTCCACAGTCCACCATTATCAGTAAATATGCACAATTCTACAGTCCACCATTATCAGTAAATATGCACCATTCTACAGTCCATTATCAGTAAATATGCACAATTCTACAGTCCATTATCAGCAAATATGCACAATCTCTGAAGAAGTAAAAGTCATCTAAATAATTCCACATTAAAGAAATCTGTAACTAATGAAGAGGTTGCTGCTAACAAACACCTTTATATTTCATGGTTTCATTGAAAAATAAAGTGTCTGTTGCCCCTCAGGAATAAATTGCCTATATTACATTAAAAAAAATAAGCTAGTAATATTGCAAGAGGAAATGGATGGCAAACTGATAACAGACTCACAGTATCTTCACCAAGGAGAACATTCTCAGTACGGCAGCATCCACCCCTTGTGGGAGTAGAACCCACAGCCTTCTGCATCAAAAGCAAAGACGCAACCTGTTGTGCTATTAGCAAGGCAAACTAGCTTCATTTAAGCAACACTAAACTTCTGTTTCCCTGCAGCTCTCAGCTCCTTGTAAAATCTACTCAATACTCAACTGCATCTCAACTTCGCAGCACAAGAAAACTGGAAAAAGCCAAATGTACTGGGGGGGGGGCAAAATCCCAAAAACCAGGGACACATTAAACATTGCTTGTATAATCTTGGAACGTTGCTAGAATAAAATGCTGTGTTACCACCATACATTTTACTGCCAAGGTCCCTGTGCAAAACAGTCAGAGCAACATACCACTACTCCAAATCAGCTGTTTTTTAAAAGAGAGGAAGACTGAAACTTAAATGGCTATCATTTAGTGAATTCAGTTCTCACCATAGCTGTCAACGTCTTAGTACAAAACACCTGGACAAACCCAGTAATGAGGGAATACAGCCCTCAAACATATTCAGTGAATTCAGTTCTTGCCATAGCTGTCAACCTTAGCACAAAAAACCTGGACGAAGACAATAATGGGGGAATACAGTCCCAAAAATAGGGACAAATTTCAAATATTCATCTTATAAACTTAGAAAATTGCTAGAATAAAAGGTTGTGTTACGGTTGTGTTACTATGTATTTTCTGAAGAACATGACGTTTGAAATTCAAATGCCTGTCAATTTTACTGCTGACAGAACAAAAACAATTTTCAGCAGAGACCCAGGGAGAAATACTGCAGACACATCTTTGTAAAATGACAGGGCACCAGAGCAAATCTACACAAACACAGGGAGGAGATGCAGACTCCACACAGAAGGCACCCCAGCCAAGAATCAAACCAGAAAACCTATAGTTGTGAGGCAACAATACTACCACTGCACCATCAAATATGCAAGGAATTAAACATTCAGAAACCTGAAGTCTGAAATTCAAATGCCTGTCAATTTTATTTAACATTTGTTAATCAGGACAGTCTGACTTGGAACAAAAAAAAAATTTCATCAGAGGCCCAGGAAGAAATAATGCAGGCATGTCTTTCTAACATGGGAGGACACAAAAGCAAACCCACATAAACACAGGGAGAAGATACAGACCCCACAAAGAAGGCAACCCAGGCAAGAATTAAACCTGAAAAACTGCACCATCAAATATCAAGCATTGCAACATTTACAAACCACAGATATTATGAGGAACAAATCAGATCAAATATGAGGCAAAAATCTGCAATTTTTTTTTTTACAAATGGTGGTGGGTAGGGAATTCAGGTCTTTAACACCTGCATACAAGGTACAGGGTTCAAGCCTGAGGTATTCCCTACTACACACACACACACACACACACACACACCTGTAGTAGCAAACCACAAAAACTCAATATACTGCCCTGGGTGCCAAACCGTCATTATGAGAGTCCAATCAAGACAAAATGAAGTGTAGAAGAATAAAAATATTTCAGTGCATTGGCTGCATGACAGCTTAATATCTAGATGGAAACAAAAAAGGTTGTGAGGCATGAAAAAATAAATTACTTTTTTTTTAAATACATTAATGGAATGTCAGTCAAAATCAAGTATAAGAAAAACAAGCAGCACTCAACTCAAACCACTTCTTGCACTGCAGTTCTAATTATAATTTATATTCAACTTTATTAAAGTAACAAGTAACATGCTGAAAGTAGAAATCTCTGATGCCCCCACTTGTAAAAATGTTCCTTATCCAAAAAAAGACCTGCTGCCTGACATCTACTTGTTTCATGGGGAAAACATGATCAAAGTAAAAAATGAAAAGCAAACAAGAAATAAGCTCAAGATACATTGCTTAAAAGGATTACTGTACAGGTTATGGACCATGTGATTGGCATTCGGTTTACGGGTAAAGCCTGCAGAGATAACTGGAAGTCTCCAAGTGTAATGAGACTCTTAAAATAATGTAATTCTGTCCTTTATACAAATACTGGCATATGAATTTCAATACCCAAGGCTTATACATTATCTAGTTAAGTATTCTCTACATGGCAATAGAAAGGCTTTCAATGTTGACAATTCTTTAACAGTATGCTTATTAAAGCTTACTTGCATCTTGCAATCTCAGCCAAGCTTACCTGATGGTCATTAAAGTATTGCTACTTAAACAGAGAGCAACAGGCACTTTGAGTAATAAGCATAAATCAACAGTACAAAAAATATGACAGAAACCAGACCATTCTGTAAAAATCAAGGACAGATGAAAAGCCACTCTAGTACTTGTGTCTACCTTGGATGGGTGGGATTCTCTGCACATTTATACTGCATAACTATTCCTTGCCTTGCTTCGACACATCCAGAGTCACTACATGGGGGAGTGGGGTGCAACAAGTATATCACAGTTTGAAATGTCTCTGGCTGACTTGTGATGGCCCTGACACATTTGTAATACCTCTCAACCTCAGAGCAAGAAATCTGGACAAAGCCATACAAAGAAATGGGACAAAGGCCCAAAAATAAGGACAGTTTTTAAAATATTACTCTTATAAACTTAGAAAGCTAATAGAGGTCTTGCACTAGTATGAATTTTCTGAATGGTATGAAATCTGAAATTCAAATGTCTGTCATTATTTTCTAACTTCAGTCTTTAATTATTTGTCACTAATTTGCCAAAAAAACACAATTTTATGAAAAATGGACCAAAAATGTGATGTAAAAATATAAAATATCAACACAATACAGCTGGGAACCTGTCAAAGAAGGGACACTTTAATATTAGTACTGTTAACTTGAGCAGCTGACAAAATAAACTAATCTACGTGCATTTCTGAAATAAAAGTATTCTGATTATTACAGTTATTTCTTAATTATAAACCCTCCATGTTTTCTTCCAAAATTGCTATTTTGCAGAGGGATCATTAGAGGAAGAGCAGCATTTTCAGCCAAAATCAGGGACAGTTGAGAGGTTTAGCTATGCCTAATTCTATAAAGCAATTTATTTGCATGTACCTTTCAACCTGTTAATGCAATAAATCTGGACAGGACCAAATATATTGGGGGAACATATAAACAGTACTAAAAATTGCTCTTGTATAAACTGGGACCGTTGATAGAACAGGTCTTACATTAGCATGCATTTTTCTGAAGGTTATGAAGTCTGAAACTAGTGTGTCATTATTTAGTGACTTAATTCCTAAATGATTTGCCAGAAAACCACAAATTTTATGAGGAACAAACCAAAAATAAGAAGGAAAAAATCTATTAATTCTTTGAAAATCTGGACAGTTGAGAGGTATAGTTCAGCTGGGGCTGCCTAAGTTTGCCGCCCTTCCCCCTCACAAAACCATGGTCGAATGGAGCCTCCCCCTGCAGCCATTCCAATGATCCATTACTTTGCTATTTCACTCCATTTACCATAAACACTAATGTGCATACTGATTTACTTCTATGATGATTTGAACTTCATTTGAAAGTTTTATTTTGCATTTTACAGCACAAACACTAAGACATCTGCTAAACAAACTTGGCATTAAAACTTCTCTGCCCTTGAAACTCACACTCATTGAAACAACATTAAAACCCACATTCAAAGAAAATACATTTTACCCGTGGCAGATAAAAATTAATTCTGGGCTGTTTTCAGATCATAGGCCCCTTGCATATGAAACATACATGTGCTCTTTGATACACCTTCCTATTGCTTTGAACATTTTTCCAGTAAACAATGAAACAAAACTGCCCAATTCAGAACATTTCCATCATAAAAGTCTACTCAAACTTCTACAGTCCACTATTATCAGTAAATATGCACAATTCTACAGTCCACCATTATCAGTAAATATGCACAATCTCTGAAGTAGTAAAAAGTCATCTAAATAATTCCACGTTAAATAAATCTGTAATGAAGAGGTTGATGCTAGCAATCACCTTTATATTTCATGGTTTCATCGAAAAATAAAGTGTCTGATGCCCCTGAGGAATAAATTGCCTAAATTACATTAAAAATAAGCTAGTAATATTGCAATAGAAAATGGATGGCAAACTGATAACAGGCTCATAATTAGTATCTTAATTTTCAGTACAACAGCATTCAACCCTTATGGGAGTAGAACCAACAACCTTCTGCATCAAAAGCAAGAACACAACCTGTTGAGCTATTAGCAATGTGAGATAACTTAGTATAATCAGCACTAAACTTCTCTTCCCCTGCAGCTCTCAGCTCCTTGCAAAATCTACTCAATACTCAACTGCATCTCAACTTCGCAGCACAAGAAGTCTGGAAAAAGCCAAATTTATTGGGGTGGGTCAAAAGGGCAAAAACCAGGGACACATTAAACATTGCTTGTATAATCTTGGAAAGCTGATAGAAGAAAATGCTGTGTTACCACCATACATTTTACTGCCAAGGTCCCCGTGCAAAAGAGTCAGAACAACATACCACTATGCCAAATCACCTGCTTTGTGAAAGAAAAATGCTGTGTTACCACTGTACATTTTACTGCCAAGGTCCCTGTGCAAAACAGTCAAGAGCAACATACCACTACGCCAAATCAGCTGCTTTGTGAAAGAGAGGAAGACTGAAACTTAAATGGCTATCATTTAATGAATTCAGTTCTCACCATAGCTGTCAACCTCTTAGCACAAAACACCTGGACAAACCCAGTAATGAGGGAATACAGCCCTTAAACATATTCAGTGAATTCAGTTCTTGCCATAGCTGTCAACCTTAGCACAAAAATCCTGGACAAAGCCAATAACAGGGTATTACAGTCCCAAAAATAAGGACAAATTTCAAATAGTCATCTTATAAACTTAAAAAGTTGCTATAATAAAAGGTTGTGTTACTATATATTTATTACTAGAATAAAAAGTTGTTTTACTGTGTATTTTCTGAAGAATATGAAGTCTGAAATTCAAGGCTTACACCTGTCACCACTGGGCTTCCGGATATTGGCTAAGGCTCTTGCCACCCCCATAGTGCCTTTTTTAGGCAAAGCTCAAAAGACAAACCCACCTCCTTAGAAAACAAAAATGGAAAAAAACTAAAGGTAATGCTGCTCAACGCCAGAAGTCTAAATCTCAAGATGCAGGCACTCGATGCACTCCTCAGTATGGAGAACATCGACGTCTGTGCAGTAACTGAAACCTGGTTCAAGGCTCCTGAGAGCACCCCAGCGCTACCAGGCTATACCTCGTATCATGCTTTTCTGCCCCAAAACCCGGGCCGAACCACAAAGGGAGGGGGAGTGTCCATATTCATCAAGGACACCCACACCTCCAGGTTAGTAGCAACACATGAAGTATTGGAGACCATACAGGTGCAACTAACCATAGACAAAACTGCTATACAACTGGTAGCATGTTACAGACCACCCTCCCAATCTCAGGAACCCCACTCAGCCTTCCTGAAGACATTGGAGGATATGAATGTATCACAAAATACCATCATACTGGGAGACTTCAACTACCCTAACATAGATTGGGTACATTATTCTAGCCCTAACACCCTAGCCCAAAGGTTCCTGGAATTCATAAATTCAAATGCACTGGAACAACTAGTCACCTCTCCCACGAGGGGAGATAATATACTAGACCTGATCATCAGAAACATGGGGACAAAATGCTCCACACCAGAGGTATACCCCTCACTAGTGAGATCTGACCACAAACTAATCACCCTGGATATACATATCCCACCTCCACCCCCAGCACAAAAGACCACAGTGAAAAACTTCTCAAAAGCAGACTTCACTCTTCTTAAGACTGAGATGGTATCCTTTAAGCCCACTGGGCCAGTGGATACCACATCCCACAATGCCGAATCCTTCACAAATGCTTTCTATGGACATCTCCAAGAATGCATGGATCATGCAATCCCAAATAAATCCAAGTCCCTCTCCACCAAAGGCAAGCGTCCTGTCTGGTGGACCTCAGCCATTAACAAATTGTATAACAAAGAAGGAAGCTACTGCACGACAGAGCAAAATCCCATAAAGGGAAGACATCTCTGATCAACACTAGCAGAAAACTACGTTCTCTCATAAAAACATCCAAGGCTAACTTTGAGAGAAAAATCGCTAAGGACACTAAAGATAACCACAAAGCCTTCTTCAGCTATGTTAGAAACCTGGGCAGAAACCCTCAGATATACTCAGAGTTAGTTCACAACAACAAAAATACACTGAACCCACAGATATTGCCAACATTCTGGCTGACAGGTTCAGTGCAAATTTCTCCCCTCCCTCACCCCCAAAAGAAGAAATACTTATCCCAGCTGAATGTAATCTCCCTGTCATCTCAGATGTCCAAGTGAGAGCCGCCCTCAGCAAAGCTAAAAACACAGCATCAATGGGACCTGACGGTATCCCGGGTTGCGTGCTACGTGAACTCAAGAGGAGCTAAACCTGCACATAAAAATGCTATTTAACCTTAGCCTTACTACAGGATATGTACCTGAACACTGGCGTACAGCAACAGTGGTCCCACTCCACAAAGGGGGTACCTCTACAGACCCTGGGAACTACCGCCCCATAAGCTTAACCAGCCTGGTCTGCAAAGCTATGGAAAGAATCATTATGGAACTCATAAACAGAGACATTGGGGACCTACAGACACTTGACCCCACCCAGTTCGGCTTTGTAAAGGGCAGATCCTGCCTTTTGAACCCGGTTGACTTTTTTGAAACAGTCACTAGAGCCATCGATGAGGGCAAAGCAGTCCATACAGCCTACCTGGACTTGGCTAAGGCCTTCGACACAATACCCCACTCAGGCATCATAGATAAGCTCAACAGCTTAAACGTAAACCCTTATGTCACTAGATAGGTTGCAAACTGGCTAAAGGACAGAACCCATAAAGTTAAAATCGCTGGAGCAATGTCAGACTCCAAGCCAGTCACAAGTGGTGTCCCACAGGGATCTGTCCTGGGACCCCTCTTGTTCAGCATTTATTTCTCAGATGTTAAAGCAAACATGGGAGGGTTTTGGCTGACAAAGTTTGCAGATGACTGCAAACTAGGCGCCATAGTCGATACACCAGTGGACACATACATCCTACAAAAAGGCCTCACAGAAACGGACAACTGGTGCCGGAGTCATGGCCTTAAACTAAATGCCAAAAAATGTATAGTCATCCCCTTTGGGAAAAACAAAGTACCCACAAATTATCACATAGACAGCAACCCACTGAGTACAGAAAATGTAATCAGAGACCTAGGGACCCAAGTCGACAGAGACCTCTCATTTGACACCCATGTTGCCAAAGTGGTTAGAAAAACATTCTACCTTGCACACCTTATCATGAAGGGATTCACATCCAGATCCAAGGATGTCATTGTACCCCTATACTCCTCCCTCATCAGACCCATGATTGAGTACAATGCCCCATTTGGTATGTACCTCACCAGGCATTTGCAACAGCTGGAGAGACCACAAAAGTACCTCACCAAGAGGATCAAGGGTCTCCAACATATGTCTTATTCTGCCAGACTAAAGAAACTCCAGCTCTATTCAGTAGCATACCGCCTGCTCAGAGGTGATCTCTGCCTGATGTACAAGGCATGTCCAATCAGGAACTGATGGACATGCTCCACCTCAAAAAATCTAAATCCATCAGAACCACAAGAGCTAAAGACTTAAACCTCGGCACAAGTATGAATAGGACATGCTGGAGGGATATATTCATAACCCAGAGGCTTCCCATGCTCTGGAACAAGATCCCAGTTCATGTTAGGCAGAGCCCCTCACTGACTCTCTTCAAGAGAAATCTTGATGAGTGGATGGGAGATCATAAGTTTAACCCAGGGGTCACATCTGTGTCACTACTAGACAGGGGCACTGTAAACTAATTCTATTATATAAGGGGACCTTCACTGTGTCACTACTAGACAGAGGTACAGTATTCTAAATCTATTCTGTGCATTTTTGTACCATTTCATGGGATGACGAAAGCCACATCACTATGGCTAGGCTTACAAATGCCCCAGGGCAGATAGCCAAGTACTAAACTATGAAACTATGAAACTATGAAATGCCTGTCAATTTTACTTCTGATGGAACAAAAACAATTTTCAGCAGAGGCCCAGGGAGAAATACTGTAGACACATGTCTTTGTAAAATGGCAGGACACCAGAGCAAATCCACACAAACACAGGGATAAGATGCAGACTCCACACAGAAGGCACCCCAGCCAAGAATCAAACCAGAAAACCTATAGCTGTGAGGCAACAATACTGCCACTGCACCATCAAATATGTAAGAACGTAAGCATTCAGAAACCTGAAATCTAAAATTCAAATGCCTGTCAATTTTATTTAATATTTGTTAATCAGGACAGTCTGACTTGGAACAAAAAAACAATTTTCAGCAGAGGCCCAGGAAGAAATAATGCAGGACACAAAAGCAAACCCACACAAACACAGGGAGAAGATATAGACCCCCCCACAAAGAAGGCACCCCAGCCAAGAATCAAACCCAAGAACCTGCAGCTTTGAGGCAACAATGCTACCACTGCACCATCAAATATCAAGCATTGCAATATTTACAAACCACAGATATTATGAGGAATAGATCAGATCAAATATGAGGCAAAAATCTGCAACTTTTTTACAAATGGTGGTGGGTAGGGAATTCAGGTCTTTAACACCTGCATACAAGGTACAGGGTTCAAGCCTGAGGTATTCCCTACCACACCACCATGAGTCTAACCACCAGTATACTGCACCTGGGGCATTTACACACACACACACACACACACACACACACACACACACACACACACACACACTCTTACCTGTAGTCCATAACTCCAAAGTACACCAACACACACACTCTCACCTGTAGTCCATAACTCCAAAGTACACCAACACACACACTCTTACCTGTAGTCCATAACTCCAAAGTACACCAACACACACACTCTTACCTGTAGTCCATAACTCCAAAGTACACCAACACACACACTCTTACCTGTAGTCCATAACTCCAAAGTACACCAACACACACACTCTTACCTGTAGTCCATAACTCCAACGTACACCAACACACACACTCTTACCTGTAGTCCATAACTCCAAAGTACACCAACACACACACTCTTACCTGTAGTCCATAACTCCAAAGTACACCAACACACACACTCTTACCTGTAGTCCATAACTCCAAAGTACACCAACACACACACTCTTACCTGTAGTCCATAACTCCAAAGTACACCAACACACACACTCTTACCTGTAGTCCATAACTCCAAAGTACACCAACACACACACTCTTACCTGTAGTCCATAACTCCAAAGTACACCAACACACACACTCTTACCTGTAGTCCATAACTCCAAAGTACACCAACACACACACTCTTACCTGTAGTCCATAACTCCAAAGTACACCAGCACACACACTCTTACCTGTAGTCCATAACTCCAAAGTACACCACCACACATCCGATCCCTATCCAAAACCCACGCACATCTGACCCTGCCCGTCGTGAGATCTTCCCCTGACGAGACTGCAGCAAACTCCAATCCAGACTCCAAAGTACACCACTGCACATCCGATCCCTATCCAAAACCCGCACACATCTGACCCTGCCAGTCGCGAGATCTTCCCCCGACGAGACTGCAGCAAGCACCAATCCAGACTCCAAAGTACACCACCGCACATCCAATCCCTATCCAAAACCCGCACACATCTGACCCTGCCCATCGCGAGATCTTCCCCCGACGAGACTGCAGAAAACTCCAATCCAGACCCTGCCCGTCGCGAGATCCTAAATTCCTGACTGCTGACGTTGCAGTCCGACCCCGACGCATTTCACCAGCGAGTTCCCATGACAGTCTATGCAGTTTAAAACTGCATAGACTTCTGGGAGCTCTGTTCTCCATGTTTCCCAGTCAGGACTGCTACTGAGACAATCTGCGCATGCTCCAGACTGTCTCAGCAGCAGTCCGGACTAGTGCGCATGCGAGAAGTCCGCGATTTTTAAATTTTTTTTTTCTATTTATTTCTTTTTATTTTTTTATTTTAAAGTTGAGGGGGCTGCAGTCCGGCAGTCCAATAGCACGGGCCGCCCCTGCCTAACTCCCAAGTGGCATGGAATATCTTATTACAAATATTTGTTCTTACACTAGGCCCACTTGTTCTTGTAAGAACGACTGCTTCTAAAGGCTTTCATAATTATCTTCAGTAGTGTTCATAGCAAAAGTTTTATAGATATCCAGGTTTAATATATGGACTCTGTTCCTATCTAAATTACCACCCAATGCTGTTCTCCTCTGCTACTTCCTTCTTCTAGGATTATGAATAGTAATCTCATTTGTCATTCTAGGGGTGCCTAAAGAAGCCCTATCTTTGTTAGATTCTGTTCTATGCCTTTCCTTCTCCTAATATTCTGGATTAAGGTATATTTTTCACTTTCACTGGCATTATTAGGTTTGATAATTTCAGAGTCACCCATCTCCTCCCTTTTTTGAGTGGAAATTGTTTTCTCTACCATCTCAATGACCAGTGACATTCTAATATTACTAGATGGACAGCAATACTATATTCTTCAGTTATTGTTGCACTATCATTACAAATTATTTGAATTCCTTTCACTTCCTTCCATTTAATTAAATAGTAACATTTACTGCAAAACCTCAGTCCTTCTCACCTACTCCTAAACACACAAAAACTCATGCTATTCACCCAGGTCATTGGCTGAACATACAGAATTTTTTTTTATCAATTTCACAGAAAATATCTAAATTGAAATAGTTACCAGCGCTAAGCTCCTTTGAGTTACTATCAATGAACATCCAAAGTTCAGTATTCATAGCCATACAATCTTTAATAAAACTCATTAAAAGATGGGCCCTCTTTATCATGTCAAATCACTCCTAAACCAAAAAAAAAACAGTCTAGCCACTCATTCTGTATTCTTGCTCCAAACCTTCTTTATGAATGTACAACATTAACTAACCTGAACACTAACCTACTAAGTTAGAGCAATGCTCTAATAAAGTTCTTAAATTTGCTACCAACCTGCCCAGCAGTTTTCATCCCGGCATACTGACTCAAAAGATCCAGCAGATTGAATTCCCCAATCTCTTAAAATGTGGTACTCAGCAGTTCCCAGCAATTCAAGAAAAGCCTTAAACTCATCTATGGAACAATAAACTCTGTCTCTGTAACTCTCCCAAAGGTTAACCCATCCCCATCATATGTCTGAAATGTAATATGTTAGAAATATTGCTATGCTTACATTTCTGCACTCTCAGTTTATTACCATGATTATGTATATTCCTCTGTCATTATTAATGACATCATTGTGAAGTCATATTTTTCCAGATATTTGATTTTTAATTATACCATCTAATCTTGTAAAAAAAATGTATGTGCTATTTTATTGCTCATTTTCTAAGATTTATTCCACTGTTATGTTATCTGTTTTAAGACATATTCCTATGTTGGTAGTTTAGTGCTTTAAGATATAAAAAAATAATGTCTTCTATGATGTAACCTGTATATATGGAACTTTTCCCTATAGCCTTTCTCTGAAAAGGGGTCTTGCATGGCCCGTTCAGACTAGCTCTGTAAACAACTGTAAATGAAATAATATGCTTTGTGTTCTCACAAATATTTGTTTTCTCAGCTTACAGGGAATTACTATTTTTCAGCCTTGAGAATTAAAGTGTGGACATAACTTATTTCTACTTTGAGGGAAGCAATTAAGATTACATTTCTTTTATTTTCAAAGATGGCAATGCTATTATATAACATAATGGATTTTAGATTTAATTAAACATCATTTCCATCAAATCCTCAAGGCAAAATTTGTCAAACTACGCCATACCTCAAGGAAAAAGAAAAGGAGAAACAAATCAACAAGTAACTAGGTGCAAGCAATGATGGCCAAAAATTACAGGACTTCTTATTCAGATATGCTTATGATTAAGCTTAAATTGCACCTGGGCAATCTTCCAAAGGCAAAGTAATAGAAATATATAAGATAGGCACCACTTTAATCATTGGGTGCATAGACGGGAGAGATAGCTGTCTCCCTTTAATAACTATGGGGCTCTACCCTGTGGTACATAGTATTTAAAACTAACAATCTCATATTAAGATACAGAGTGGATACAGCCCTAGTAAGGTATCTATCACCTCTGCAATTACGATGATAATTTATGCTTACTTCAGATAATCAGATAGGTTATACCTGGAGTCGACACAACACACGCAAATATCACCTACAGTGAGAAGCTATTATTCTAAAAAAACTGTACATTTGCAATAGCATTTCATTTGAAATGGATACCCTTGCTTTCTACTACTTATAATGAATGCCATGAAAGTTATGTATTTCAGAAAGCAAAAACCAGTACCAGAGACTCACAAAGTAATACCCAGTACCAGAGACTCTCACAAAGTAATAACCAGTACCAGAGACTCTCACAAAGTAATAACCACTACCAGAGACCCTTAAAGGTTATGTATCTTATATCACAGTACAATTGGCAAGAGTGATAGCGCTCTAAGATCCAAAAGGAAATTCACATTTAACTTACACATCAACTTATTTAACTGTTAGTAGGTTTCTTGGTAACCACAGACCCAAAATTCCCTTGTTCTGCTCTCCCTGTTCTTCCTACTTGTCACACTAGTCAGGGAAAAGCTTGCCAAATACATCTTTACGTCAATGCCAGATGCAAGACATTCTCTCATCTTGCATCTGCTCAATACAAACTGTTTTGAAGGACAGAGCCTTCTATTAGTTTCCAAGGTTGTAAGACACTAAACCACTCCCTCTGCACCTCTATGAAAGAAATCAATATATTAAATGTGCACCTTGTACAACTTTAAAAAGACATGGAGGAAGGCACATCAATAAAATGTAGCATTTTTGCTTTCCCACAGGCCCTTAAAAGGATATGAGGTACAGCAGAAAGAAAAGTCTCAGTTCTTTCTTTAACCTCTGAAAGTATTGCAGAAGTAATGCAAACATAAAAGCTTAGTGCTGTCCTTGTTTGCCTTTCCTTCAGGTTGCTGATAGTACTGTAACATTAATTGAAGCCTATAAATCTTCTAAACAAATATGTCTCAATGCCTGCAGCAGCCCAGAAAATATGTGCTCTAAATGTGGTGTACCTGCTTTCTTAGATAGGCATGATTACTAGTTCTTTTCTTATCTGGCTAAAGGGCCAGAGAAGCAAAATAATATTAGGTTAGGATAATTAAAAACACAAATCCACTTGGGAGCCGATGTACTACAACCCAAAACAAAATTTAATTGACAGAGAGTCCACAAAAATATCCACAGTCCACAAAAATATCCACAGTCAAGCGCTTTCGTCAAATGACTTCAGGAAGTCATTTGACGAAAGCGCTTGACTGTGGATATTTTTGTGGACTGTGGATATTTTTGTGGACTCTCTGTCAATTAAATTTTGTTTTGGGTTGTAGTACATTGGCTCCCAAGTGGATTTGTGTTTTATTTGTGGCGTTTTTCCACTCCTACACTCCTATGTGGTTATTTGTGTAGGTTAGGATAATTGTTTTTCTGTTTTATTATGGAAAGTGCTTGTTATAGGATAAAAACTGATTTCATCGCTGCTACAGGAGATATCCTACACACATCACACAGTTTATTAAGCTGAATTATCTATGTATAGAGAACCGCATAACAGCCTTTAACCTCTGTAAGAATCCACTTAAAGTACAAATGCACATGTAACAAAGCAGGGGTTCAAAACTTAACTAGTCTGATTAAACAAGTAAGCTTCCTGGCTGCTAAATAATTATAAAAATTGTTTCTTAAATCATTATTCCTACCCAAAGAAGAAAAATAGAACAATCTGGACATGCATTTGTGAAAAAGTAACAGCTTTCACAATATAAAGCAAATTTCCAGTGTGTAATGCCATTTCTCCACAAAACTTCAAAATAACAGTTATAGAATGAAAGTCAAAACAATATAAAGAGTCGCACAGGGTATCATAATAAACAGAGAGTCAATCATCTTTAAAAGCAGATGTATGGTAATAGAACTTCAGCTTCACACTTGTCAAATGACAATTTCCTGTGTGCCTTGTAATACTAGTTATTTTCATCTGTATGTGGTGCATGCTTCTGCGTCTGCCTGCCTTCAACCCCTCCGTCACATACAAAAAACGCACACATGCATACATATATACACAAACAGACATACATGTAACACACGTGTACACATGGACACACATCACTCATTAATACATAGCAGTTATTCACCCAAGCTTTCTTTGCACTCACACTTTGGATATTTATATTTTTATTCAAGTGTTCACACTTTGGATATTTATATTTTTATTCAAGTGTTCACACTTTGGTTATTTATATTTTTATTCAAGTGTTCATTAAACAGTGTAAAGTATATAAAATACATCAAAAACTAAGCATATGAGATTTGGGAGACATAAATTGAAAGAAGAATATTTAATACAGCACACAGCGATTGAAACTGTAGACTCATTTAAGGACCTGGGTTTATGGGTAGATTCAGCTAAGAGTTTTTCTAATCATATCAACCAATTGGTTAATGATAGTTATATAACTATAGGTTGTATAAAAAGATTTATAAAGTCTAGAAAATCAAAAACGATGAAGTCATTGTTTGTTAGTTACATTAGACCCAAACTTGAGTAAACTGGAAAAAGTACAACGGAAATATACCAAGGGCATCCGTGGATGTGAAAATGTAAGTTATTATGAAAGACTAAAATATCTGAACTCCTTCAGTGTCTCTTATAGATCTCTAAGAGGAGATCTTATTTAAGTATATAGGGCATTTAGAGACACATACCTCTGGGAATGTTTGGGGTAATGAAAATGTACTAGAGAATCATCAGATAACCTATGGAGAAGATTCTATAGGAATGAGAAGTGTACTAACTGGTTTTCTGACAGAGTAGCTGATGCTTGGAACAGACTACCAAATTACATTAAAGCAAGTAGTAGTTTAGATATTTTTAAGAACAGCCTGGACACTTATTATGGGAACAAGTTTTTTGGTATATTGGCAAGCTAGAAGGGCATTAATGCCCATGCTTGAAACATTTGGATGTATGTATGTATGTATGTATGCATGTATGTATGTTTGATTTTAAGAAGAATATTAAAGTTATGATAAATTTAGAAATCTTTCTTGTGGTTTCAGGGATATTGGCTGTGTTAGCTCACGAAATATGCTTCCTCGAATTTAATAATGGATCTGCAAATGTATGCAAATATCCTTCATAAAATTACATTTTACATGCATATACTGGCAAACAGATGCAGACACACACACATGCAGTTGAGCGTGCATGCACACACATACATCCACACACACCCCCGGATTCACGAATCCTCCGTGTAAGACTTAATAAGTCTTACACGGAGGCTGCAGTTGAACGGTATGACGTCAGCGTGCCATGAATATGCATGAGGGCACGCTGACTCAACCGTAAGTCTTACACGGACCATGTAAGAAAGCAGGGGGTGTGCCCAACTGCTGAGCAGTCTAAATGTCCATGCCCCTGCAAGTGTTTAAACGCAAATAAACAAAAGTGAGTCTGCCCAAATGTCCCTGCACCTAACACCTCACTGTCTGCTATTGTAAACTCCCATGACCCTTCTAAAGCACATAACATGAAATGTATTTTTAAATCCCCAAAATAGCTGCCCATATTTGCGCATGTGTACACGGGTGTGCCCATTGCTTAGCTACAGTAGGAATCCTGACATGGAAGAGCATAAGAAAGAATGTATATGCAAATCACACCAAATAGCAATAGCGTAATGGTAGAGCGTTTGCACAAAGAAGAGGCAGTCAGGGTTCGAGTCACACCACTCCCTTTTGTATTTATTTTTTAAATCAGTATATGGAATAATAGCCAACATATATGTTTAAACATAACTAAAAAGCAGTGAAATGGCCAATGTATTAGTGAATAAAAGAAATATTTTAAAGGATCCCAATATAAGATTGTCCACATTTAAGCAGCGCTTTACCCAGTGCAATGCAGCTGCCCATAGCTAAATCGCGCTTTACCCAGAGCAATGTAGTTGCCCATAGCTAAATTGCGCTTTACCCAGCGCAAAATAGTTGCCCAAAGTTAAATAGCGCTTTACCCAGCGTAAACGGTTTGCGCAGAGGTGCGTGCCGCGCCAACCAGTGCACCATCGCGCAACGTGGAGCAACATAGAGCAAAGTCGCTTAAACACAGCCACGCCCCCTAACCTGTCTGGACAGTAGTAAAATAAAATGCAAAGATAAGGTTTGAACCCAGGATACTGTACACCATAATCAAAGTACTGAACCACTAAGCCACGACAGCGTAGGATAAACATCCACTGTTAACATATATATAGTAATAAATGTTTGATTAACCACTGCTAAGCAGGTCTGCAGTCAGCCGAGAATATTCAAAAATGGCCAATCACAGAAAAGTGCAGGTAATGCGGCATATTTAAGATGCATAGGCGGGAATACTCGCTATAACTGATTGTAGCTACCATCTGCAGTTAGAATGTCTAGTGCTGGAGAGGGAACATGCTTTAGAGCGCAACGCTGGGGCATCGAGGAGTCAAAATATATGATTTGGCTCCTAGTACATCGGCATCAGACCCGACTCCTGCAGGGCCAGTTCCAAGGAACGGAGTATAAGGCGGAGGCTTGGAACCAGTTGGCTCATGCACTCACCAGTGCCACAGGCGCCCCTCAGACTGGTGAGCAGGTCCGTCACCACCATGCAGACCTGAAGAGGCGGAAGCAGGACCTTCTGAACCAGTGGATCCAGGAGGCCCGTCAAATGCAGGATGCCCCACTACTAAGTAGGTAGCCATGGAATGCAGTATGTAAGAGAAGCCAATATAGACTAAATAATGGATAGGTATGTCTCAATATCCCTTTATTTACTCCACAGCTGCAGGTGCTCACGCTATGAATCAGCAAGCCTATGCAGATAGGCTGCTAAGGCTGCACCACCAGGCAGGTTAGTAAATATTCTGCATGTATTGTTACATGATATATGTGGGTGAGCATGAGAAAAGTGTTTAAGGCCAATAATACAGCAATAAAATGTCCTGATTAAATCCTCTGCGTGTACTGTTATACAACAAACGCCAGTGAGCCATAAATAGAGTGTACTAACCCACCAATCAAGGTAAAATAAATCTGGAAAACTATCCTTGCATGTACTGTCATAACATATAAGTGAGCAGGCCTGAAAAAGAGTGTTGTAACCTATCAAGAAAGGTATAATATGTCCTGAATATGTCTTCCGTATGCACTGTAATAACAAGTAAAGGAGAGAGCCTGTAGAAAAGAGTGTTCAATGTAATTAATAAAGGTATAAAACTTGGAGTGTGTCTGTGTCACTTGAAATGTTGTTGTACTCTTGCAATAAAAAATAGTACTGCTGCAATAGGTGCTGTCAACCCACAGTTGTGCAGTCCCATAGGAAGTGGATGAAGGAAGTGGCAGTAGCTGTGAAGTATAAAACATTCATTCCCTGAATAAATCCTCTGCATGTACTGTTAAATATCATAAGTCAGATTGCCATGAATAAAGTGTAGTAACCCATGAATAAAGCAAAAGCATGTTGGGAATACTATCTCTGCATGCACTGTCATAGGTAAAAAGTGAGTAAGCCTGTAAAACAGTATTGTAACCTATCAATAAAGGTATAACATGTCCTGAATAGGTCTACTGTAGTCAGTGTAATGTCAAATAAAGGAGAGAGCCTATAGAAAAGAGTTTTAATGTAAATAGGAAAGGTATAATACTTGCAGTGTGTATGTGCCAGTTACTCATAAATGTTGTTGTACACTTGCAGTGAAGAAATGTTACTCTGTTGTAGTAAGTGCTGACAACCCTCAGTAGTGCAGTCCCATATAAAGTGGATGACGGAAGTGCCAGTAGCTGTGAAGTATGCAACAGTCCTAAACAGTTGTGAAATGGCTGACATGCATAGGTAAATCTGGCACATGAGTAGCCTGTCAAGGTGTACCCCAGAAATGTCAGTGTGCTACCTGAAAAGTAGCGTTGTGTAGAAAACAAGTGAAAAAGCCATGTGAACACATCTAGATGTGCAGATACATAAACAAGTCAATTTAATACAAGTATGTAGCAGTAACATCTGCATCCTGGACAGTTACCATGTCAGATATAGGCCAGGTATATCATGAAGTAGCAAAACCCATAACTCAATCAAATGCATGTTGCCTAGTCTAAGAATACATGTAGGGGATATACACCTGCAGTCAATAGGAATGTAGTGTACAGTTAAAGTATTAATAAGATGTTAATGGAGGTTTCTTTTTACACCCTACTCCATGTGCATAAACAATGCAATACCACACCTCAATGGGTATGTCTAATCTCATAACATTTGTTGGGACATATGTCCTATTGTTATATAAAATCTGCACTTACTTTGATGCATGTTCCCTGTTAAAACCCCACAATCTTGGTGGCCTGTTGCCACCAATCATCCCTACATGCTGTTGGAATGTCCACTGTCGTTCAATACATGCATGTGTTATGCTTGCTGTTCAACTGTTGTAACCCTGGTGTGTTGGGTTAATGGGAATATTACTGCATGCTGTTACAACTAACTTTGAATGCTGTTGTCTATGTTGTAATTAAACACACCTAATCACAGAACATATGGGAAGGCCGGTCCCAGAGGACCCACCTGTCCCTCATCACGGGCAGTTGCACCTGGCACCAGCAGGTCTGGTGTCGAGCTCGGGCCAGCCTCCTCCGTAGGTCCTGCGCCACCTTCGGGTGGAAGCACTGCAGGGGATGGGGCTCACTCCCCCTGCAAGCATGGGTGGAGAAGGGCCTCCTGTCACCCTCTGAAGTGTCCGGGTTGTGGTGCATAGGGAGATCCAGTGTTTAGGCACTGATCCCCTATGCCAGCTCGAGGCAAGAGTGGCACAACTCACAGGTGAGCCTGACCCTCCTACGCAGCCCCCAGCACAGCGACCCTTGGGTCTGTGAAGGTCCAGTGGTGACTGCCCATGGGTGGGGATCTCAGTCCCACTGTTACCATCTGTGGGCTCATGGGCTTGCGATTTCCAAACATCCGTCCCCATCAATTGTGTTCACCCACCCCATGTGTCATACTCCACCCCTGTATGCATCTTGTTTGTCTTGTCTGTTTACCTACCCAACCTACCTCCCCAAATATACCTACTTCCTCTACCTCACTTTCCACTCTCCCCTGAAGAAAAATAAATAAATAAATAAAAGGGCAATCTGTACCCGAAAAAAAATTACGCCCAATACATAGCTTTCCATTTCGCACACATGTCCATTGGACATGTACACTGATAATTCTAATTGGCAGTACAACAAACTATGTTGACCTCACCCCTCTCTCAGGGGTGGAAGGTTTCAAATTTCACTCCAAATTTCCAACATATGCACAGCTGTTGCTGGTAAAGAAATGAGCAGCTATGGACCTTCCCTACACCCGTCCTGCACATCCTGAGCTTGTTTTCCTACTGTCTTTCATTCTCTGTGCCCCCTTTTTCACCACTTTCCTATCTCCTCATTTTCTTTTCTTTCAAAGAAATTAGCGCGGGGGTTAGTGGGAGTAAACACTTTTAAGCAGTAGTAAGCGAGATTAAGCGAGTGTGCACATGTGTGTGCTTAGCTAAGCATAGCTAAGCGTCACGCAAACCCGCGCAAACCCGCTTACAACTGCTTAAAAGTGCCTTAGTCAGTCTATGGCAGGGCCCTTGTTCTGCTCAGCAGCAAAATTAAAATACCTCTGTCAGTCTCAAACCCCAGACCTTGGACACGCAAGACTGCATGCAGTACCACTAATCCACAACAGATATACAGTAACTTTGTGCTGCAAAAAAATATATCATTTAATACACTGAGTGAATGTAAAGGAAATATAGGAAGACCATAACACAATGCCTGTTCTGTGGATCTTTACCAGCATTGCATTACATGAGTGTGATGTGAGAAGCAGCCAATCAAGCAGAAAATAATGTTGCAGAGGCACTTTACAACCCCCACACAGTATCTTAGCAGCACATACACTGGCATATCTGAGTAGGGCAGAGGCCATACCTCCTAACCCAGTCAACTTTCCAGGGATGTCCCTGATTGTGTAACATATTTTAGCTGTGTCCCTCAGAATCCCACAGGAAAGTACTGACGTCAGTCCGAATGGTGGGCTATTACACAATGAATACTGACAATAATTAGAGTAGACACTGCTTGTATGTCATGAAAGGAGTACTAATCTATATGCACTGCTTCACTGAAGTATAAACCTACTGTTCCTATTATGTGTAAGGTGTACCTCACATTCAACTACAAATCCATGACACCATGCAAAGATGTATGTGACTGTTCCATAGGCCCAGCAGAGACCCAAACACAGAGGCATATAGGCTATACTGCTGTTACATACTCTGCAAATAGCTTTCTAAGGCCCTCCCCAAGCATACCCGTATGTAGGAGTATAACACAGAAATACTAATGGATGTATCCATGTACTGGTAGCAACTGACTATAACAATGCCATTGTAACAGTGCTGAAAACATCTGTGAGTTGCACAGACAAAGAATGACAGTGTAACCTCTGGCTACCAACTGGGTAAGTTCACAGGTGGGAACCATGCAGACAGACTACCTGCCCTGATAAACACACAGGTACACACCAATCCTGCAAGTCCAGTAAGATAATATTCACACATTAATGCATAATGCTCTCAGTATGTAAGCCCCCCCCCCAATTAAAAGATACTTGTGCGTTTAGGGTCTACCAACTGTGTAGGTAGGCATACTCAGTACAGGAATTGTCCAGTTGTCCTGCGAACCCTGTGCTAATGTCAACAGTAAAAAACATAACCCTGCAGAAGTCAGTACAATAATATTCCCAGTATAGTCACATAAATGTTGTGTAAGCATTTGTAGTAGTGAGTAAAACTCTACACTGATAGCTTAGTGTTGGACATGGCAACAGTCAGGTCTGAGTACAACATGTACAGCACTGTCTACACCTCTAGCTTCATTCATAAGACATATACCTACCGTCTGACTTACACAACAGTCTCCACAGCAAACAAGCATGGGCCCCACTCTGGATATCTGAAAGGGCTACGCCTACATACCTTAGCAATTTATAGCATTGGGTTGCTATGACAGTGAGTACTGCAATTACCACTCAGCAGGCTGTATGCATTTACCAAATGCTGGCCAACAATTGGTGCAGACGGCATCACATGCACATGTGCAGATAGCTATAAAAGCAGATACGACTTGCTATCCCCACATGCAATCATTACATTGCAAGTTGCACATAGCAAGCAGGAAAAAAAAAAAACAGTACGTTCCAGTACACAAAAAAATAATTTAAATACACAGACAGACCCGGAAAGGACATACAGGTATGTAACAGTTTGTAGTTACCAGCAGGTAGTAGATGGTTATGGTTAGTACTGTTGATCCTCTGATACATGCATATGTGGTAACAGTAGGTATGTATGCACTGATGCCATGCCTAAGTATTGCCATGGAGAAATTGTTGGGTAGCTGTGTGCAGTGGGACATAAGTGTGACAGTTGTAGGTCAGCAGTACATGTCAAACATCTGCACATGTTATCTATGGTCTGTATAGTACTGCGTTTAATGGCGGTTTTGGGGAGTATTCCAAACACCTAGATAAACTTGGATGTCACAGAGTAAGACATGCATGATAGTCACATAATGTGTAGCTTAGCATTGGCAACCACTGTAGCAGGCTAGCATAGTGATGTACCAGTTGCAGCTATGTAAACCCATGTACTATTACTGTATGCACACGTGACAACTGTCCCACCTGTAGCAAGGCCCAACAGGTCATCCGTGAGGTGTATGGACTTACAACATTGTGGACCTTGTGTCTGTATGGCACACACATATGTTGAGATACATGTGTGTCTGATTTCTGAGCATCTGAACATGTGCATAGAGCAAGGGACATACTGCAACTGTTTGTGAAAGGCAGACATTTAGATGTTGGTGCAGGTTATGTGCATATATCTCTGTAGGTTGTAGTGTGTGTCAAAGAAGACAGCATACAGTGCTGGCATATGACATGTGTTGTTAAAATGCCATGGGTATGCTTTGCTAGGTATATAGTCTCCCAGATATGGGTTCCTGCTAAACATATATGGGCTGAGAACACCTGCCATGCATTCTGCACAAGACTGTGCAATATCATTACATGACTGTATCCCCCTCAACCGTAGCATTACTGATATTCCCACCATGAAAGGTGGACTGTATATGTGCTGATATGCATATTAATGTGTACATCAGTGGATGTTGAAATGTACGCCCCAGCTGAATGTTGTACATGTATTGCCATCCCTGTTGTTAAAAGTCCTGTACCCATGAACTAACACATAGGTGGTAGTGTACTCAACACCGAAGGTGTGATAAGAGACTACGGGACACAGGTGGACAGTAGTGTCCCTAATGATGATCACTGTGCCACACTAGTCATGTAAAACTAGTACAGTCCATATGTCGTCATTAAATTTGTGTCTTCCATGGAAACAGAGGTCAGGGTTCCACTCCACTCATCAGTCATAACACCCATCATAGAGTACAATGTCCCTGTTGGTATGTACCTCAGAACACATACACAGCAACAGTAGATGCCAGACACATACCTCACAAAGAGTGGTTCCGGATTACAACAGATGCCCTATGCTGACTGTCTTACCAAACCAATTGTAGACTGTATCGTATAGCGCCTACCCAGAGGCCACCCCTGGCCAACATACAAAGCTATGGAAAACCCACAGGTGTTGGACATGCTCCATGTAAACAGATGGAACACCAGACAAGATACACACTCTACTGCCCAACACCTTGTAATGTAAACAGCAGAACATGCTTGACTGGCACATCATCACAGACACATACCATACTGTCAAACCAACCACCTATCAACAGTATGTGAAGGTCCTCATTAGCAGTTGCCATCAATAACCATGATGATTGCATGTGAGATAGGAAACACAACCCGGTAATCACCCCTGTGGCTCTGCATGACAGGGGCACAGGATCCTACATTACATGTGTGTCGTAGTGCAGGGTACCATATGTCTATGCTTCCATAGGCCCTATGGCTAACAGCCTATCAGCTACCTAGGACATGATACACACATGCATGTACCTGTTGCAACACATGCTATGTGAGGTTGACTGTGTGTGATGGAGAATGTGTATGTGAATGTATCAATGATGTGTATATGTGTGATAGCCTATTGGGAGTCTGTGCATACCATGGTATGTAGTGTTGTAGCTCTAATCCCATCCAAAGGTCCGTATGCTATTGTCAGGGCTGAAAAATCACTATGGCATACGTTGTGATGTAGTCCCATGTTGTTGAATGGAGTATGCCTTTGTAGGCTGGAGCAGTACATGTATGCTTATTGATTGTTAACACTAGTGAATACAAGTCACGTATGGACTGTAGTAGTACCTGAAGCTGTATGCCTCAACTGCACAGTGTGGTTTATATCCACATGGCTTGGTAACACACTTTTGTTTTTTACCTGTAGTCCACACACATCACATACCTCAGGCATGAAGTCATGTATGTGCTGACACACACTAATGTATTGTACACAGGTAAGTGTAATCTGGGTTGCCATACCCTTGTGTCTTGTAGGTATGTCTGATGTGTAAGTGGGTATGCCTGTAACATGTCCTCAGTGGTATGTGTGTCACAGGGTATAGGTGCGTATCCAGTAACATGTGTACTGTAGTACAGCAGTATGGCACCTATAGTGGTGAATGTGCACATATGTTACTGAGAGGTTTGCTATCAACAAGTAGTGTGGTGTACTGCTAGTACCGTAACTGTACTGTACATAGATTTAAATGGATGACAAATGTCTGTATGCATTAGCTTCATATACACCTCCTGCGGCTATGTATTGCATTGTGTCACATACAGTATGCCATGTACTGTTGTATTGTCCTACATACTGATTTAACTTTGTGGCTGTGCAGAACATGGTTATGTATTTAGCATGTGCCAGGCACTGTCAGGCAGTTGTGGTCTTAGCAGTTATATGTGTTATTAAAAGTGTGTATCTGCTGACAGCCAATAGGTTGCTATATATGGCATTTCAATGATGTCTGTACATTAGAATGTTGAGTGTGCAACATGTCTTTTTCACAATCACTGTTTAATTGTCTTCCATTGTTATGGCACATAACCAAAAGCCATCATATACCCCTGAGGGGAGGATGTCATCAGAGATGCACTCATCCAACATTACAATCTACTGTTTTCAAGATCCTGCCAGGACCTGCATGGTCGCACTGCACTGTGGCAGGATGTTGTCCATCGGGTGAATGATGTAGGCATGCATAACCGGACCTATGAGCAGGTACGCCATCACTGCAGTGATTTAATCAGACATGTCCAGCAGCATGCCTCCGATGTCCACAGGCAACAGCTTGCCACAGGTGGTCATGCTGCCACACATCCTCCCCTCACCAGAGTGGAAGAGCTGCTCCTCAGCGTGGTGGCTCCTGGCCAACCATTACAACAAACCTGTGTCATCATGGAGGCCGGAGTCATCCATCACAGCGACAACGAGCGTGCAGGTAACATGGCATATCCATAGACCACTGTCATCCAAAGTGTTGTAATATGCATTAATCAGATGTGTACTGTGTATGCACAATATGTGGTGCCTGGTATCATGAAATACTGATAATGCGGGACATTATCTGTATGCCTGTGACTGTCACCCCATGTACTACTGTAGAATTGCAGACTCACAGCAGCAATGCCATAGTTGTTGACACTGACATACTGTCTCATATCCTTGCAGGTCCCTCTGGTGTGATAGCAAGACAGGAGACCCATGCTGGTGAGTGGGCTACAGTCAATGTAGCATATGACATCTGCATGTCATAGGAGAGTTGTAGGTCATATACACATGTCAAACAAATACGCATAGTGCATGCTCTGCATGTTCTCTGTGTGACTATGCACTTCACAATGACATGAGTAACTGACTCATACACATGCAACACACAAAGCATCACAAACAACTGGGGTACACTGTAGTGGGCATTGTATAGGCATCGTCAATACACATGCACACAACACACACCACTTTGTCATATGCAGTATGTGTTAATATGATACACATGGCGTATGTAGACACCTGCTGTAAGGTCGTACTCCAGTATCCCATACGTGATCATCACAGCACACATACTATACTGGGGATAAAGCCCTATCATGGGGCACTGTGACATGCGTCAACACACAACACAGTCATGTTAGGCAATGTTCCCTACTAAACACCTGATATGCCCATGCAACGACTGTCTGTGAACTGTTTAATGTACTCTAAGTGGTGCAGGTCAGGTACAGCAAGATAGTTGCCAGTGTGACATGCATCACTGTCCTTGAGTGACCACATGATGCTGCCTGATGATGGCCCATGGTACTACACTACATCCAGTTACAGTACCTGCAGTACGACACATAGCATTCATCGTTAAACACCTGTCAGTTGTATGCATCCGGACATGGTTTGTATACCCATGAGTGATGGTGCACACGACATTGTAAAGTGTTTCAGAGTTGCAGTGCAATGTTGTGTCCATGTACACATTGTCTACCAGGGTGAGGGCAATCAGTGAACAACACACATGCATCAATGACATGTATACTGATAACTACAAGGACTCACTACACTCGCACTGCATGCTATCAAGCAACACACATCATGCATGCTGACACGTGTAAGAGGACTCCTTGTATGGTGATACTGTACTCCACCATCAACCACTAATGACTATGTTCCATATTGCTGTTGGTGTGTGTGTGTGTCAACTTAAATGTGTAGTGTATTAGTGTGCATGTGTTCATGTGTTCATGTGTGCATGTGTGCATGTGTGCATGTATTCATGTGTGCATGTGTTCATGTGTGCATGTGTGCATGTGTGCATGTGTTCATGTGTGCATGTGTGTATGTGTGCATGTGTTCATGTGTTCATGTGTTCTTGTGTGCATGTGTGCATGTGTCCACATGTGCATGTGTGCATGTGTTCATGTGTGCATGTGTGCATGTGGGCATGTGTGCGAACATCCTGTACAGATGTTAAAGTGTGCTTCCTGTCTCCCTCTCACAGGTGCTGAGGTAATGTTGGATGGGTGCAGTGGGGTACCTGAGGTCACTGCCACTAATAGTGACCATGATGATACATATGTAGTGGCACAGGCATGTTTGACAGGGTCTGTTGGTGGACCACCAATTGACAGTACACACCTTTCCACCCCATCTATGCGCACATACGTACTGCCATTACATCCCTCGACACCAATGGCCTTAGGTGAGGAACAGCATATGGTAAGCATTGACCAGGAAAGTGTGGTATCCATGGCACATGCAACCCCACACAGCAGCCATGGCCAGACACACGGAATGGTACCACATAGGCATATGTCCAGGAGTTCTCGTGGGAGCATCGCTGGGTGTAATGCCCCTGGCAGGCATGCCCACACAGGTCTCACAACCTCAGGTATGTTACAGGCTGTGATGCAAGCACAGGCACGTATGGAACGGTACACCAGGCAGGGACTAAGGGCGCAGAGGGCTCATAACACTGCGACCAATGACAGTATCCGTGACCTTGCCGGTGCCATCCGCAATTACACCGATGTCATTGATAGACGTTGGGGGGAGACACTAGATGTCCTCCGCAATGTTATGTCCATGTGCCAGGACAGTGCAGGATGGCTAGGACATCAACGTGGATGTATGCCAGCAACATCCTCAGCTGGCAGCCGACGCGGACGACAACCAAGTGCCAGCTGCTCCCGTAGTGACAGTACCAGCCCCAGCAATGTTGTGGATGGGCTGTCAGTAGACCGTCCGAGACGACCACATGCACGTGGCTCTGGCCAGTCCCAGCAGGGACATGGGTCCAGTCAACATCACTCTGCCTCTGATGATAGTACTCAGTCTGGCTTAGTACCCGATACAGTCTGTGTCACCCTGGCAGGCACAGGTACTGTGTCCGTGGCCAGGGACAGTGATCTGTACAGCCTGGCAGGTGCAGTCTGTGGCTGTTCCACAAACTCCCGTATTTGGCAGCCACAAGGGGGTACTGTGTGCATGCAGACACACACACATACTACCAACACATAGGGCTAACACATACACACACACATCACATCAACACTGACCCATACTGTACTGTTGTCCCACACACACACACACGCACACACACACACACACACACACACATACATGTTGATTGCTGGGTCATTGTCGGGCTCTGGAAAACAAACACACACCCTGTGCATATGGTGACTCTGTGCCACCTCCTGTCATCTGTGACATTGATGCAGGAACAGGAAAACATGGTGCTGATGCACAGGGTGACCTACTAGCAGTGTAGCAATGTTAGCATGCTGTGAACAGTAATGTGTAATGATATCCCTGTAGGTGTATCTGGGCAGGCATGATGCATCCCAGCAGTGATTATCAATATTGTTTTGTATACACCAGTGTTAATACCATACATGGATTGTCCACACATGTGACAGTTGGCTGATGTGTGTGGTACTGGCAGCATGTGTTGTTGACTGGATGTAACATCTATGATGTATGCTGTACAGATTGCAAGGTGTACATTTGTGAACTTGGTGGAGGTGCACTGTTTGCATGTATGTGCACGGTGGGCACATGTAAAGGGTGACATGCCCTGTACTACACAGTGTTAATACTTCACATTTCATATTGGTGTCCAATATGCATGTCACTACACATATGTCACAACTTGGGTACACATGTGTGTATGACATGGTATGACACTATGCTGTGGGTGATACTGTTGATATCGGTCATTGGTTAGCATTCTGGTAGTGTACATAACCTCAACAGCCTGATTTTAACAAATCATAACATGATGTCTTGACAACTGACACACAGCTGTGGGATACACAGTAGCATTAGAATCATACTGGTTTTGTACTGTACCAGTTACCAGTGGTAATGACGACCACACATTCCCGTGACCACTCCTGTTTGCCATGTGTCCATCCTAGATAAACGCAGACACACTAGGGATATGTACATCCACATCTGGTGATGCATACAGTGGCCTACAAAGCATTCCCCGGATTGGACACCTATCTTCCATGAGGATATCATACAGACACATACCTGTTGACAAACACATGTTGTGAAGCTATGATCCAACAACAGCATACTCATCCACATTTGCTACACATAGTATCCTGATTGTACCACATTGGTAGTAGCACACAACGTGTAGCAGGGGTACCGATGTGTACAGACAGCCACATGTGATTTCATCTGTCCTTTGATATCCACATCCCAAAGGCCATGCTGATGTCCCTCAGTGTATCACATAAGTAATAACGTGTCTGTATGCATATACACGGGTTTGTTGTATACCTACCATGAATGGCCATTATTGACAGACTGTGTTGTGTTTGGGCATTTCTGTCATATGCCACAGGCATACACCAGCACTCACACTATTGTATAACAACTGTCATGTGTGTGTGTGACACAGATGACCTAGGGCACAGCTCACTACAGTGGCTGGACCTGTCACATACATGCATACATATGTGAGCTACGGTCCAAGAAGCAGCAGCAAAAAATGTCAGTGGTGACAGATGTAGTTGTGTTGACAGCAGGCTTCACACCTATGATGTGATTGAGGTCACATGTACATATTTGTCTTGTCCACACAGTTACCAATTTAGGTCATATGTACATATGTCTATTTGCCACACAGATACCATCAGTGTGCAATGCACATACTGTTGTTTACTGATATGTCATACAGTGGTAGTAGCAAAACACACAACACTTTGCTCAACAGTGTCACACACACACACTCAACAATTGCAGGATTCAAAACCCTACCAACCTATGTCATGGTACTAGACACATATGCATTACCACTATGCGCCATATGCTTTACTGGGTGTTTTCATTTCCACTGCTGTTTTTGTGGGATACTGACATCATCAAACCAGCAAAAGGGGTATTTACCTCTCTCAATGTGTTTTCACATTCTCAAAACAGGCCACTCTTCTCATAGGATTACACACACCCCCACACTCAGCATTTATAGGATTCAAACCACTACCTAACTATGTCATGATGCTAGTAAGACACACATTAACATGAGGTGCTATATGCTTGACTGAGTGCTTTACTCTCCACTGCTGTATTTGTGGGATACTGACATCATCACACTTGGCAAAGAGGTATTCACCACTCCTAATGTGTTTCCACAGTCTCCAAAAAGGACACTCCTCTCAAAGGCAATCATACACATACACACTCCACATTTGCAGGATTCAAACCCCTACCTAGCTATGTTATGACACTTGTGAGATACACATTAACACAACGCGCTATTTGCTTTACTGGGAGCACTTATTTCCAAAGCTCTATTTGTAGGATGCTGACATCATCACACTTGGCAAAGAGGTATTCACCACTCCTAATGTGTTTCCACAGTCTCCAAAAAGGACACTCCTCTCAAAAGCAATCATACACATACACATTCACACTCTGCATTTGCAAGATTCAAGCCCCTACCTAACTATGTTATGATACTTGTGCGATACGCACTAACACAACGTGCTAGTTGCTTTACTGGGAGCATTCATTTCCAAAGCTCTGTTTGTAGGATGCTGACATCATCACACTTGGCAAAGAGGTATTCACCACTCCTAATGTGTTTCCACAGTCTCCAAAAAGGACACTCCTCTCAAAGGCAATGACACACATACACATATACACACTCACTCAACAATTGCAGGATTCAAAGCCCTACCTAACTATGTTGTGATAGTAGTGAGATAAGCATTAACACGACGTGCTACATGCTTTACTGTGCGGTTTCTATTCACATGCTATATTTGTAGGTTGCTGACATCATCAGACTGGACATGGTATTGTGTGTGCACTTAGTGTTTTGCAATCCCAGGAATGAACCTTGTGGGTCAGCAGGTGTGAACATCTTGAACAGGAATACACAATTCATAGCTTGTGTGATCTATCCATGGACAAATTAACATTCCTTCATATGACAATACATGTTCATGCAGGGATTGTAGTTTTTGTGGATACAACATGTGTCTGTGATGTTGATAAAGGGCTATTCAAAGTCCATGTGGGACCTGTGTTGCTCCTGTCAGTGATGTATGTCCTGGGTGGCTGCCTTACAAGATATCTAGCAGGTATGGGGAACATGATGTGTTCATTAACATACCACAGACGTTTGGGTTGTGTGTTTGTTGGTTTATAATATCTCTGTTCCTGACTACAATCATGATGGACTCCATGGACTAGCATTTCTAACTTTGTAGGCTTATAGGACTATAGAGCCCATGGTGTGTTGGGCACCAACACTTGTGGGGTGTGCCGCATGTTGCTGTGACACATTAAACGGTGTAAGGTCCTGTAGTGAGTGTGAGTCTCAACAGACTGTTCGGCTGCAGTGTCTGTTTGTCCTGTTGTTCACTTATGACACATATGGGAAATCAATGTTATCCACGTGATGGGATTCATTTTGCATTGGGAGGAACAGTTTACACATTCTACATGTGATATCTCCTGGTATGATGTTAGGGCCTTTTGTCACTGGGAGGTGGGTGTATGTATGTATGGGCCTGCCTGACAGGATGTCAACATTGTCAGTCAGGTACAGTTGACCCTGACTCAGGACATATATGAGTGTACATCGATATTTCTGACATAAATGTAGGAGGTGTAATGTTTCTGTCTGTACTGCTTTGCAGATTATCTTTCCACAGCAACAACAAACATGAACACTAAATGCCTGTTATACTCTTTTGCACACTTGACACACTACTGGTCCTTTGTGATCAGTCGACAGTGTGTGTCATCATTATATCCTGGCATGTCCAAAGGTCAGTTTCGTGTGTACTCTCCAGTCCAGCTGGTGCATATTGAAATTTTGACGCATTGTTACAACTGCCTTATGTACACAGGGAACACTGTCCTCCTACCAACACACTCAGATATATGTGAGAGGTGCAACTGTATAGACAGACAGGAGGCTGAGCTCTCCCAAGCCATGACTGGCACAGTCTATCGGGTGGTGAAGGTAACCACACACACCACAAATACTGTCGCACATGGACCTATGACAACAGCAAACCATATACATTGAGCATCTAAATATACTCTGCCTAAGCAGCAGATACATTCAAAGCAGACACACAAACAACTGCTAACACACAACCTTACACACATATCACATAGTTCACAAAGTCATTGTGCCACACAGTCACTGCACTTAGGCCTACACAACACACCTCATACACTTGTATTAGGTGACTGTAATTGTCGGTCACACTGACATCCCACTCGCCATGCTGACCAAGGCGAAGGTCACTTTGTGCTGTGTGTCAGGTGCCAGGATATGCCACATGACACATGCACTGTTGTCAGTCCACTGCAAGTACAAATATGGCTCCATCATTGACCATGCTGGTGTGTAAACCCTCAGACATTCCTTCCTGGACTATGTGACAAGAGACATAGAGGAGCTCTCTGATCATGTAGCCCAGGCCAGTAGGACCCTGACCTTGTGTAGCATCTTACCCTCAACAAGTACCATGACACAGTATACAGATGAAATGATCACTTTTAACAGTTGCCTAACATATTGTTGTCATTCACAGGGGATCCAGTGTCTGTCAGCCTGGGATTACATGCTCAACATGCCACGTACATTCGCTATGGACGCCATGCACCTGTCACCCCTAGGCTTTCACAGACTGCCTTAGGCTCTTGACACACACATAGTGGCTGTTTGAAGCAAGGGTCAGAAGACATGACCACAGCCATTGACTTTACAGGGTACAGGAAACGGAGAGTGATGGTGCTCAACAACTGATGTCTAACCCTCAGAATGCATGCACTCAGGACTCACATCAGTATGCAGACTGTCGATATATGTGCAGTAACAGACACCTGGTTCAGGCTCACAAAAGCACTGCAGCACTAACAGGTTTTACGTCATACCATGTTTCAGACACAACACTCGGACCAGACAACAACAATAGGGGGGGTATCCATATACATCATTCATGCACACACCTCCAGGTTGGTAGCAGTGCACAAAGCATTGGGGAACGTACATGTGCAACTCAGAGTGTGCAACACTGCATTTCAGTTTGTAGACTGCTACAGACCACACTCCCAAACTCGGGAACAACACTCGTTATTCCTGGGAACACTGGGGAATGTGAAGGTCTCACCAAACACCATTATATTGTGTGACTTCAAATAAACAACCAGTGACTGGGTATGCTACTCAAGCACTGACACCCTCGCACAACAGTTGATAGGATTGTTACACTCAAATTCTATGGCAGACCTGGTCAACACACACACAGGGGGTTAAAACATGTGGGACCTGATCATCACCCACATGGGGACTCTATGTTCCACAACACAGGTATACCCAACATTGTTAAGGACAGAACATACATTCATCTCACTAGACATACATATCCCATACACACACACACATCCTATGTGATCTCAGTGACGTACTTCTCATGAGCGAACGTCACACTTATACAAACTGAGGTGGTATCCCTCAATGACCCTGGGACAGTGTTAATTATGGCTCAGACCACTTCATACTTTACAAGCCCATTCTATGGACAACTACTGGAATGCATGGATCATGCTATCCCAGATAACTACAAGACTCACTCCTCCAACAGCAGGGGACCTGTGTGGTGGACCACGGCCATTACTGAGATATACAGGGATAGGAGGAGGCTACTACATTATGGAGCACAATCACAATCAGGAAGGCATCTTTGATCAGTACTATGGTATAGCTACAATCACTTGTTGTTTCATGTAAGGCCCACTTCTAACGGACACTTGCAACAGACACTATGGACAATCACAAGGTCTTATTTAGTTATGTCAGGGACCTGGGTGGGAACTCACAGATATGCTGTGAGTTATTGCATAATTACAAATGATACAGTGAACCCACTGACATTGCAAACATCCTGGAGAACAGGTTCAGTGGGAATGTTTCCCCACCATCCCCCCTGCAGTGCACATATCCATCACAACAGGGTGTAGCCTCCCTGACATCACAGATGAACATGTGTGTGCTGCCCTCTCCATAGCAGACAACACAGCATCAGTGGGACCAGATGGTGTCCCGGACTGTGACATACACGAGATTCATGACAAATGTCACACTCACATTATGTCACTGTTCAATATCAGTTACTACAGGATATGTACCCATGGAATGGTGTACAACTACGGTGTACCCGCTCCACAGTGCTGGTGCCACAAGGGACCCTGGACATTATCCCAATATATGCCTAACTATCCTGGTCTGCTATGCTACGGAATGTATCATCATGGAACACATACACATACACATTGTGAGCCTACAGACACTGGATCCTACACAATTTTGTTTTGTTGTGGGCATATCTTGCCTCTTGCAGCTATTTGATGTCTTTAAACAGTTAACAGGTCCATAGATGTACACAAGGTTGTCCACACAGCCTACCTGTAGCTCGCACACCAGTTCTACACAATACCCCATTCGGCCTTTATACATTAGATTACCAGATTCAATATCAACACATATGTCACATGATGGATTGCTAACTGGATCGTGGATAGCACACACATGGTCAGTATTGCAGGTGCCATGTCTGACTATACACCAGTTGCACGTGGCATCCCACAGGGCTCAGTCCTGGGACCTCTATTGTTCTGTATATATGTCTGATACATACTGGCTAAAACAGGAGGAATATGGTTGACCATGTTTGCAGATGACTGCAAACTGTGTGCCATAATCGACTCCACAGCTGGCACAAGCATCCTCAGAGAGGGTCTCACAGAGATGGATGGCTGGTGCCAGAGCCATGGCCTACAGCTACCTTCCTTTAGATGCATAGTCATCACCTTTGGTGGTAACATCATGCACACACATTACCACATTGGTGATGATACATCACGTACAGTGTGTGTGATTTGGGGACATGAATACTCAGTACTCTCACCTTTGACATTCACTTTGCCAATGTTGTTGGACACACCTTCTATTTTGCCAACCTTATCCCATACGGTTTTACATCCAGATCAGGTGGGGTCATTGTGACCCTATAGTCATCAGGCACATGCTTGGCTACAATGCCCCATTTCGGATGCACCTTACCCAACACCTGCAGCAACTGGAATGTATACAGATTTACATAACCAAGTGGATCTAGGGACTCACACAGAAGGTATGCACAATTTGGCTATGGTGACCCCAGCTCTCCTCAGTTGCTTACTGCCTACTTGGATGCAGTCTGTGCCTTTTGTTTGATGCCATGTCCATCACAGCATTGTTGGACAGGCTCCACATGAGGATATCAAAGTCCATTACAGCTACATGCTCCAGGGACAGGTACGTGAGCAATGATGTTAATAGGACATGCTGTAGGGGCATATCACCATCACAGAGGCTCCACTCACTCAGGAATGTGATCCCAGTCCTGCATATGCACAGACCCACACTGACCACCTACAGGTGATATCTTCACAGGTGGATGGGTGATCGTATGTTTAGCCCTGGGATATGTTATGGGTCCTTGCTAGACAGAGGCAGATTGAAATTAACATATGTGAGATATCTTGTGTGAACTACTATTGACAAGCACAGTCTACTGATCTAGTGTGGTTGCAAAATACAAACGCACTGTGGCTAGGCTTCTACATACACTAGGGCAGCTAGCCTAGTGTCAACTTCTGAACCTATGCTAATGTTCGGGATGCACATTGTTCAGTGATGGTACTGATTGCAGGTTTTGTTTCTTCTTTGCTTTACCACTTCCTATGAACAACCTAGGTTTCTGCATTACATATTTGATTGTGACAGGATTTCACTGTATTATATTGTGTCTGTTGTCATATCACTGTGTGCACGTGGTGGATTGGTGAATAGTGCAAGGTTCCTGGAATGACACATGCAAGTGAGGGATATGTGTGGCCCACTGCTGTACTCAAACCTGCCCTAAGTGTGTGAGCATGCCCGGTTCAGACTTTCAGTGTTTTGTTGCCTGACATTTGTCTCATAGTTCCAAGTGTGTGAGCATGCCCAGTGTGACCTTGCAGTATGTTGCTGTCTGAGGTCCACTACGATTGTTGATGTGTGTGAATATTACCAATTTTAACATTTATACTATATGTGTGTTGAATATTGGTTCTATAATTACTGCAGGCCTCACCTATGTGTCTTAACTCAACAGGGATTATGCTATGCCTGCAAGGTTTCCATGAGATACTTAGCATTGACTTATCAACATTCTTTCATACAAGCTGACCATTGACATACTGTCATGGTTTAGTGGTTCTGTACTCTGACGATAGTGCACTGTATCCTGGGTTCGAGAACTGTCACTGCTTCATATTTTCATACATGCCAGACCAGACTGCTTCAAGAAAAGTGAAGCAAATATGGACTTGTTAACCTGCTTTTGATGTACTATACCCACATTTGACCAGACTTGCACAACATTGTTCAATGTTGACCAACATTGCTGGACAGTGCACAATATTGCTGAACATTGCCTGTAGTTGTGCTACTTGGTGTGTAAGATTTTGTTTACATATACTAAATAGTGGTGAGAGCTGTTTAGCAGTGCTTTATATTGCTTAACACATAGTAATCATGCATCAGGTGGTGCTGCAGGGCTGCCTATGTCGGATGCACATTTTACACTCCCTATACATGTTTGTTAACAGGTAGTGTCAAGTTAGGCATTGCTTTTACTATATGTGCGAGTCGGAGAGAGTTATCATTTCCAGGGTTCCTACTGAGCCAGTGTATATGCTATGCATTGCCTCTTTGCCAAGGCCAAAGCATACTGGGCACGCCTCCTTCTGCCTACTGGGGCAGGCTCAGGTTGTTCCTCCTCCGAGTCACGCTCTGCCTGTGATGACCTTGGCAATGGTGGAGGGCTGTTGTGCCCGGCCCTATGCTGCTCCTGCTGCAGCTGTTTTCACAGGATCATATTGTGTAGCATAGCACATACCATGACTATTTGGGTACATGTAGTTGGTGAGTACTGCAAGGCTCCACCAGATGTGCCCAGGCACCAGAACCGTGACTTGAGCAGCCCGAACACATGCTCGATTACGTTTCGTGTTTGTGCGTGTGCCTCATTATGGCGTTCCTGTTCAGGTGTGTGTGCATTTCTGATGGGTGTCATCAGCCACGGCTTGAGTGCATATCCAGCATCCCCCACTAGGTGACCATGAGGGATGTCCCCATTGGCAAATGTCTGGTACAGCTGTGTCAGATGCCAGATGCCAGATATGGGAGTCATGGTGGCTTCCAGGGCAGCCAGCACACACATTCAATATTATGCCCTGGGCATCACACACGACCTGGCAGTTGATGGAGGGGTAACCCTTGCGGTTGTAGTAGACCCTACCCCACTCACCGGCTGGTGCTTTGATGCGAATGTGCGTGCAGTCTATTGCACCCACTACCTCAGGATATTCTGCTATTTGCTGGAAGAGACGCATATTGCTGGACAATACCTCATGGGAATTGGGGAAATATACATGATCACCAACATGTGCTGCCATGGCATTCAGGAACTGGTGCAGTACCCTAGATGCTGATGCCTGTGAAATCCCCATCATATCGCCAGTTGGTCTCTGGAAGGTACCTGCTGCTAATATTCTTAGGCCAACACATACCTTGGTTTCCACTGGGATGGGTTCCACTCTGTTGGTTCTGTGTGTGAGGCGTGGCCTGCACAGCTCAACAATTTGCTGCATGAGGTCTCTGTCCACTCTATAGCGCTCCACTATCTCCAACTCATGTAGCCCCTGGTAGGTTACCCTAGGCCTGTACACTCTTCTCCGTCTCCTCACTGTGGGTTTCTCAGCAGCATTTGCATTGTCACCACCCTCAGCATGTTGCATATGTCGCCTTATGACAGCAATGGCAGCCCCTAACATTTCTTTGTCTCAGTAAAGCTTTTTCAATTTTCACTTCTATTAGCTTACTACAGTGTTGCAGTGTGCTGAGAAAAACATACTGCAATGTTTTTTGCTGAGCTTTAAGTGCTGGGCTGGGCTGGGCTAGTGTACTGCCTGTGTAATTCCTTGATTCTGATTGTTTTCACCTGCTAGCTCTGCTAGTACTCCCTGGTTAACTTCCTACTATTTGTTGTGCCTCCTTTTCCCTTTCTGTTTCCTCAGGGGGCAGCACCACGCAAACATGTGCACACCAGCTCACACGCACGAACACATGCTTACATGGACTAAATCTTGCTTATTCGTGTTAAAATGCGCGCAGGCCTCACCTATGTGTCTTAACTCAACAGCGATTATGCTATGCCTGCAAGGTTTCCATGAGATACTTAGCATTGACTTATCAACATTCTTTCATACAAGCTGACCATTGACATACTGTCATGGTTTAGTGGTTCTGTACTCTGACGATAGTGCACTGTATCCTGGGTTCGAGAACTGTCACATCTTCATATTTTCATACATGCCAGACCAGACTGCTTCAAGAAAAGTGAAGCAAATATGGACTTGTTAACCTGCTTTTGATGCACTATACTCACATTTGACCAGGCTTGCACAACATTGCTCAATATTTACCAACATTGCTGGACAGTGCACAATATTGCTGAACATTGTCTGTAGTTGTGCTACTTGGTGTGTGTGATTTTGTTTACATATACTAAATAGTGGTGAGAGCTGTTTAGCAGTGCTTTATATTGCTTAACATATAATAATCATGAATCAGGTGGTGCTGCAGGGCTGCCTATGTCGGATGCACATTTTACACTCCCTATACATGTTTGTTAACAGGTAGTGTCAAGTTAGGCATCGCGTTTACTATATGTGCGAGTCGGAGAGAGTTATAATTTCCAGGGTTCCTACTGAGCCAGTGTATATGCTATGCGTTGCCTCTTTGCCAAGGCCAAAGCATACTGGGCACGCCTCTTTCTGCCTACTGGGGCAGGCTCAGGTTGTTCCTCCTCCGAGTCACGCTCTGCCTGTGATGACCTTGGCAATGGTGGAGGGCTGTTGTGCCTGGCCCTAGGCTGCTCCTGCTGCAACTGTTTTTGCAAGATCATATTGTGTAGCATAGCACATACCATGACTATTTGGGTACATGTAGTTGGTGAGTACTGCAAGGCTCCACCAGATGTGTCCAGGCACCAGAACCGTGACTTGAGCAGCCCGAACACATGCTCGATTACGTTTCGTGTTTGTGCGTGTGCCTCATTATGGCGTTCCTGTTCAGGTGTGTGTGCATTTCTGATGGGTGTCATCAGCCACGGCTTGAGTGCATATCCAGCATCCCCCACTAGGTGACCATGAGGAATGTCCCCATTGGCAAATGTCTGGTACAGCTGTGTCAGATGCCAGATGCCAGATATGGAAGTCATGGTAGCTTCCAGGGCAGCCAGCACACACATTCAATATTATGCCCTGGGCATCACACACGACCTGGCAGTTGATGGAGGGGTAACCCTTGCAGTTGTAGTAGACCCTAACCCGCTCACCGGCTGGTGCTTTGATGCAAATGTGAGTGCAGTCTATTGCACCCACTACCTCAGTGTATTCTGCTATTTGCTGGAAGAGACGCATATTGCTGGACAATACCTCGTGGGAATTGGGGAAATATACATGATCACCAACATGTGCTGCCATGGCATTCAGGAACAGGTGCAGTACCCTAGATGCTGATGCCTGTGAAATCCCCATCATATCGCCAGTTGGTCTCTGGAAGGTACCTGCTGCTAATATTCTTAGGCCAACACATACCTTGGTTTCCACTGGGGTGGGTTCCCCTCTGTTGGTTCTGTGTGTGAGGCGTGGCCTGCACAGCTCAACAATTTGCTGCATGAGGTCTCTGTCCACTCTATAGCGCTCCACTATCTCCAGCTCATGTAGCCCCTGGTAGGTTACCCTAGGCCTGTACACTCTTCTCCGTCTCCTCACTGTGGGTTGCTCAGCAGCATTTGCATTGCCACCACCCTCAGCATGTTGCATATGTCGCCTTATGATAGCAATGGCAGCCCCTAACATTTCTTTGTCTCAGTAAAGCTTTTTCAATTTTCACTTCTATTAGCTTACTGCAGTGTTGCAGTGTGCTGAGAAAAACATACTGCAATGTTTTTTGCTGAGCTTTAAGTGCTGGGCTGGGCTGGGCTAGTGTACTGCCTGTGCAATTGCCTGATTCTGATTGTTTTCACCTGCTAGCTCTGCTAGTACTCTCTGGTTAACTTCCTACTATTTGTTGTGCTTCCTTTTCCCTTTCTGTTTCCTCAGGGAGCAGCGCCGCACAAACATGTGCACATCAGCTCACACGCGTGAACACATGCTTACATGGACTAAATCTTGCTTATTCATGTTAAAATGCACGCAGACCAGTGCAAATGCGCTTACACATGTTTACACAGCCTTACATATGCTTACTCAAGCCTACATGTGCGCACACACGCTTACACGCGCGCACACTGTCTTACTCGAGTTTACATATATGCACACGCGTGCATGCACGATTAGCAAGAAACTTTGGTGTTATCCATGGCATACACCTTCAATTTCTTGACTTTACCTGGCCTACCTGTTGACACACCTCTTTCACTATTATGTAAATGTAAGCTGACACATGTCACTCTGCTCCAATGAGCTGCACTCGTTTCATACATACCCCCCTCGTGATGTCACCTATCTTCTACTCTGTTACTCCCCTTATCCTACTCCTACACTCCGGTGACCGTGCTCATTTGCTATGTAAACTTGCGATTCACTATCATAACTCTCATTTGCATAGGATTGCCTACAAATGCTTAGTTACATCTCTTAGACTGAGCTTCCCCCCTTATCAACCTCCACTCGGTGACCATGTTGTCTTCAGCCTGCCATTCCCTTGCATTGTAGATTCATTTTCCCTATGAAATCCACATTTGTGGATCTTAATTATTTATTTTCTGATATTTAGGGTGCTGCATGTTTGCGCGGCGCTGCGATGGAAAAAAAAAGTTATTTATTTTTTATTTGCATCACATCCCGTTGACAATGGCCATATTTTTGGCCATTGGCATGCTTCCTCCTGTGAATGCATGCTTTTTTTTACAGCTGACACGGCTCCATTTTGCTATTTGCAGAACCGTACTCAGTTATCCACTGAGTACGTTTCTGCAAATAGCACTACTCCTACTCGGACAGGTTCAGGTTTCCTGGATCGCAAATTTACCTCATTTGCATGGCTTTCGCCTGCAATTGAGGTAATTTGCATATCCTAGCCCTGTCCGTGTAGGACTAGTTTGGAGAACTCCATTGCACGCCTCTACCGGCTGTTCCTGGATCACTGGGTGGGCATGTTGGCATGCTGGAGTCTTACTCTACTCTTAGACTCCGTGCAAGCCTTCATGAATCCGGCTCACAGATATGAAACACACTGCCAAAATAATAAGTCACTGTCTAATATGTTTTAAACATCCTTGAATTTAAGTTAAGGGCATTTTCTTTCTGGTTTTGAACTCTGACTTTATATGATAATCAGTAGCGGTTTAACCACACTAATAAGAATTCAGTATTTACAAAGATAATGTTCCAAGATACATTTTACCAGTATAGTTTTAATCATAGTGTTATATAATTAAGCAAGGTGTTGGAGAACAAGAAATTGGAAAGACAATAGATGGTACAGTAGAGAAAAAGACTTCTGTGTTTGTGACAGCACAAAATGTGGAACCAGTGCAGGACAAGAAGTGAAGAATGAAGGGGAGATTTAGCATCATAAAATGTTTTTGGGGTTCGATATGTGAAAAGTATGCTTCCTCCCACCCATATGGGATTCAATATGTGAAAAATATGCTGCCACCCACCCACATCTGGACACTAAGCTGCCTCTCACCCACATCTGGACACAAAGCTGCCTCCCAACCACATCTGGACACTAAGCTGCCTCCTAACCACATCTGAGCACTAAGCTGCCTCCCACCCACATCTGGACACTAAGCTGCCTCCCAACCACATCTGGCTACATTACTATTTACTTAAAACCATAACAATGTGCACTTTTAAATTAAAAAAAAAACCTTCCTAGCTCCATTTCACTTCAGCCTAATTATTTCATGAGTACATGTTGGAACTCATTAAATAATTAACGGAATGAAACTAAAAATATATTGAAAACCTCAGCTTAAAAAGTGAAGTGTCATATGACTTTTCAGAATAACTTGTCACCCCCACTCATAGCAGCAGGCCATGAATACATTGTGCTTGTCCTTTCACAATGTGAGGTATGCAGTGAGACGAGTTTCACTGAGTATTTCATCCTAGTGGTTGCTTATCAATCTCTTATCATTTGACCAGATATTGGTAATAAGTGCAGGCACAGCAATCCTTGGTGATGATTTTCTCTTGCAAATATTTTCAAGGTGAAAAAAAATACTATCAGGACAACAGGCATATATGTGAAAAGTACTAACAATGCAGACGTCCCAAAACAGTAATTGACTCAGTGTTTTTTTTTTAATGCGTCATTTGGGAGGGCATGTCATGCATGTGTGAAACAAGCAATTTGTTTAAGGTGGCCATTACAGCAATCAGCTTAATAATAGTCACACCTCAGAATGGGAGGTACAATTGGGTCAGATATGATGAAGGCCAAGGGAACATTAAATGACTACTATTAGTTGATCATCACTGTGGCTTACCAGAGAGGGGCATGTATATGTATGAGAACAATAAACTAAAATAATTTACTATACTCATTATTTCTTTCACTTTAATTGCTACCCAATCTCAGACGTGTAGAGAGAAAGTCACTAACTTTGGAAAATATAAGGGGTGAAGAGGCAAGTTGTGTGTAAAAGAGAAGGGCATTTAGATGATCAAAATTACGCCATTGTTGAAGAGGTTTAACAGAGAAAAGCCTGAGAATAGCCAGTTAAAATACATTACCGAGCCATTACCTCATTCATTTTAATCACAGATAAACATCAGAAGTGCACAGTTAAACTGGGGAGGCAGATGTGTGTGTACGTGTGTGTGCGTGCGTGTGTGGCGTGTGTGTGTGTGTGTGTGTGTGTGTGTGTGTGTGTGTGTGTGTGTGTGTGTGTGTGTGTGTGTGTGTGTGTGTGTGTGTGTCTGTTTGCATGTGTGTGGGTGTGTGTGGGTGTGTGTGCGCGCGTGTGTTTGTGTGTGTGTGTGTGTGTGTGTGTGTGTGTGTGTGTGTGTGTGTGTGTGTGTGTGTGTGTGTGTGTGTGTGTGTGTGTATGTAGGGAAAAATCACCCAAACTTTTATATGGACAATTTATCAGATTTGGTAAAGGCCAATAGATTTGTACTCTCTCAGAAAGTGCACATTCTTCTGGTACAGTCTGTGTGTGAGAGGATGTGAAACAAGAGTTTTTTTTTTTTTTTTTTTACAAATGCAATGTAGACATACCCCATGTTTTGGCTTTCATGTTGATACTTTACCCCCTCCTCCAAGACCAAGCCTAAAGGCTGTTTTACCTGCAGCCAATTGCCAGGAAGTCTCAAGCAACACAAACGCGCTATGATCCATTTGTTCCTTATGGGGAATTTCCAATCAGTGCATCCACTCCACAGTAAGAAGGAGCGGACCAGCTTGCTATTTCTGTGAAAGGTGTACCCTTCCTCCCAGGGTAGCACCACCATTCACAGCAGTGGCTCTTCTGACCTTCATTAGATGCTGCCCTCTGATGAGAAGCTTACTTCCACATGTTGAATTCCTCTCAGCTTACTGTGTGACTTGCATATAGCAGCACAGGTTCACTAAACTGAAGCATGATGGGTGATCACCTAGTGCTCCTGAGAGGTGTCATTAATATGGCAAGCCAGAGTCACCCCCCCCCCCTCAGATGTATGACACAGCAAAGTTACTCACTCTTTTCTCTCCTGCCAGCTCCTACAGGGGCCTAAGCAGCTATTTGAACGTGGGTAGCCTATGACATAGTCAAGAAATTATCTATCTATGGGACAGAGCAGGATCGTTATTACATTATTGCTATAATTTCATAACATACTTGTAACAAATGGTTTTGGACTCAGTTTGCAATAAAATTACAGATTTTCCTTTTTTCTGATTGGGTAACTGCTTAATACACAAAATCGTAAATAGATTTTGCTTTTACAATATAAAAACTAAGACCAATAGTCAACCATTTACAGAAAAATGGCTATTTTTGGTGCACAGTCTGCATTTGAAAGAGGTTGACCACTATCACTTGATCATAGTTAAGCAGTCATCAGCCATATGTTTAAGGGCTGCTACATGTGATGTGCACTGCTCTGCTTGGTATAACCTGCTTTTGTATACTGTACATGTAATATGTAAGATCTCTGCACAATGACACTGTTTTGCTAACTGTTTTATTTTTCAGTATGAACTATGCTTGTACAAATAATTTGCCATTTCTCCCACTTTGCTTTGATCCCCCAACTGTTGCTCTTCTTATTCTCAAAACTAGTTCTTTCTCTCTACTTTTTAAACGTATTTCATCTCCAAAGGACAGACAAAAGTAACATGCTGTCAGTAAACCTACAACCCAGAATTCTGTTACACACTACTTACTAAGTACACTGAGACATAAAAGACCACTGTGATTTACTAGAAAGGACACTGCTTCTTAAGTGCGCAGATTTTTTTCCACATATTTATGATCCATTTTTCATAAAATTGCAGTTTTCTGGCAAATTAGTTACAAATCCTTAGATACTGAAGTTAAAAGATAATGACAGGTATTTGAGTTTCAGGCGTCATACCCTTCAGAAAATTCATGCTAATGCAATACCTGCTGTTCTATCAACTTTCTAAGTTTGTAAGAGCAGTATTTAAAAATTGTCCCTATTTTTGGGCTTTGTCCCACTTTTATTTATGGCGTAGTCCAGATTTCATGCTCCAAGAAGTTGAGAGGTAGAAGAGTTTACTCTATAAGCATCGATGGCTGCTTAAGCCCCTACTCCTCACTTCATTAGGCTCTAGTACAACAATTAACTCTCAGGAAGTGGTTCCATGTTTTAGTAAGTTTATACTCTTTAGCCAATTAGTAATTTAAGGAAGCCAACAGCTGATGGAATTCTGGTGACTAGGCCCAACTACTTTATTAAAATAGACCATACACATTGTTCTTTGATGTGTCTTCTTCAATCTGCTAATGATATTAAACAGATAAATCATCACAGTTGTTAAAGAATCTGCTTTTTTCTTAAAGAGCAATCTTTACTTTTAAAAAAAAAAAATAACGTTTTTATCCACTACAGTCAATAAATGAGGATTTTAGTACTTTCTTAAAATGAACAGCTTGCCTGCAGTCTTTGCACATGCCAACTAATTGATTAACACTGCTCCTCATTGGTGGCATGTTTTGTTCCCCTCCCATCCTCAACCTCAGCCACCCTAGATCACTGCCTATATAATCCCTTAGAAACGACCCTTTGACTACATCGCTTCCCTCTTCTCCCCACTTATGAATGACAACAGTCCCTACAACAGCACTCACCTCCACTTCAGAATGCAGATTAAGTTATTAATAATGGTCTTCTCTACAACCTACTTACACTACCAATACCTAAATCTCCTACTTAAAATGCACAGTAAATTTCTATACAAAAATGTGGCTTACAATTTATCCCATGCTAGCATTTTTAGTATTAGAACAAAATCTTCCCATACTCCTGAATGGTGGTTAAATCATACCATGTATCTTGACACCTGCAGTAGTAGAGTTTATGTTGGTTACTGAATATGACTCACGGAGACCTCATTGTATCCTAAACAACTATACCATTTTTACTAGCAGACCAGATACCATTTTTACTAGCAGACCAGAGCAGACACAGAGGATAAAAAAATCAGATTGATAGATAATCATAATACAATAGATTGCAAACTGTGGTATAACATCACCTTCACCATTTCTAAGCACACTGAGATCTTTCCATCCGCAATATGTATACCTTCCCACCTCCCCTGCTACACTGGGAGCAATATTTAATAAAGTACTTACCACACTAAACAAAAGAAGTTACCTGTAATGAGTGACCTAAACATGGACTGTGCTGGACCATTAAAACCCAAACTGGGCACTCTGACTTTAGCCGACAATTTGACCCAATTAGTTACTTCAGAAACCTGGCTTCTCCTCCCCTCCAATAAGCTATCTCTTCTTGAGATAATCTTACTAAATGTCCCTGATAAATGCTCTGCTGTTCATGTCCTACCCCACTCCATTAGTGACCAGATCACTATAATTTCCACTTGAAAACTAAATACTCACAAATGCATCCCCACCCTTCAGCTATGTAACAATATGACTATTTCAGAGAACTCCAAAGATGCTCTAGATGAAGAACTTAATCCTTTAAAGTGGGTCTCACTATATGCTACCATGGGCCTAGATAGCCCCTTAACTCTATAATTATTCTAACTCTCATCCAAATAAATCTTTCTCAACTAAAAATTAGAAGACTCAAATCCCATTTAGTGCCCCAGTTAAAACCACAAATTGCTCAACTAATGGAGGAAAAGGATGAAGCTTGGAATAACTTAAAAAGGACTCAAATAACAACAACAGTAACAATAACAAAAACGAACTTTAGCATCACAAACTCTCAGGGGAAATACTGCACTTAGTACAAAGAAAACTATACCAGCCTATTGCAGGAAGCACAAACCACTCTACTTTGTGGTCACCAAAAATCTACACCTTCTCCAACACACCCACCTTCCCCAACACACCCACATTCCCCACCACACCCACCTTCTCCAACACACCCACCTTCCCCAACACACTCACCTTCTCCAACACACCCACCTTCCCCAACACACCCACCTTCTCCAACACACCCACCTTCCCCAACACACCCACCTTCTCCAACATACCTACCTTCCCCAACACACCCACCTTCCCCAACACACCCACCTTCCCCAACACACCCACCTTCTCCAGCACACCTACCTTCCCCAACACACCCACCTTCCCCAACACACCCACCTTCCCTAACACACCCACCTTCTCCAACACACCCACCTTCCCCTACACACCCACCTTCTCCAACACACGTACCTTCCCCAACACACCCACCTTCCCCAACACACCCACCTTCCCCAACACACCCACCTTCTCCAGCACACCCACCTTCCCCAACACACCCACCTTCCCCAACACATCCACCTTCCCCAACACACCCACCTCCTCCAGCACACCTACCTTCCCCAACACATCCACCTTCCCCAACACACCCACCTTCCCCTACACATCCACCTTCTCCAACACACCTACCTTCCCCAACACACCCATCTTCCCCAACACACCCACCTTCTCCAGCACACCTACCTTCCCCAACACACCCACCTTCTCCAGCACACCTACCTTCCCCAACACACCCACCTTCCCCAACACACCCACCTTCCCCAACACATCCACCTTCCCCAACACACCCACCTTCCCCAACACATCCACCTTCCCCAACACACCCACCTTCTCCAGCACACCTACCTTCCCCAACACACCCACCTTCCCCAACACACCCACCTTCCCCAACACACCCACCTTCTCCAGCACACCTACCTTCCCCAACACACACTCCTTCCCCAACACACCCACCTTCCCCAACACATCCACCTTCCCCAACACACCCACATTCCCCAGCACACCCACCTTCCCCAACACACCCACCTTCCCCAACACACCCACCTTCCCTAACACACCCACCTTCTCCAACATACCTACCTTCCCCAACACACCCACCTTCCTCAACACACCCACCTTCCCCAACACACCCACCTTCCTACTGAACCTTTATACTCTTTTCTTTATTTTCTATGAATCTTGTGCACTTAGCACACAAGGTACTTAATTAAGAAAACTTTGCCAGATTGCTGTAAAGACATTTTTTGCACAGAGTTTATGCAATTAAGAAAACCTAGTTATACCATGTAATCAGCTGAAATAAAATGGTAAGGCATGCTATAAACTAATGGCTATACAATGAAGTATTACATGAGTCAAACACATAGTGGAGTGATTTAGAAACATTTAAATGGTGTGCAGAGATCCTTTGGCTGCTGTAGATTTGTTCATGAACATATGCTCGGGTTCAGGCAGAGTAAAGCAGTGTACAAGGTTGGGGGATGCCACAGCTGTTGCAAAAGTGTATGTGCAAGAAGACCTGTCAGCAGCTGCACCCAGTGGTGTGTGATTTTGGTCCCAGATGTGCTGGGTCAACCAACCACTCTTAACATTTCATGCCCTCCATGATACCAACATAGTAGGCCACTACAATGGAAAGAGGAACATTGTGCAGGAAATTCTGGGCATGTGTCGGGCTCATCTGCAGCCCCATGGGAGTCATGCACTGCCAATTCTAGTGGATACCAAGTCATGTGTGGCTTTATGTATAATAGCTACAGCGATCTTTCAGTGACCTACTAGGGACACAGTGGGGGTATCTCAGGCATTTGCATCAAGAATACTCTATCAGTTCCTTGATGCCATACTTCAGTATGAAGTGGAGGATATTTGCTTTCCATGTAACCCACAGGAGACAGCAAGCACCATGAGGGAATTCTGTGACATTGCCCATTTCCCTGAGGTTCTCACAGCCATAGACTTTACCCACACAGAAACAAAAGGTCTAAATGGTGAACTGGGAAGCAGGTACATGAGTAAACAAAAGATATCACTCTATCAACTGCCAGATGGTCTGTAATGCACAGCATATCATGTACAATGTGTGTGTGCAGACCACCCAGACAGTTTTATGACAGATGGGACAGTTTGCAAGAGGGTGCCATCCCACAGGTCTATCTTCGGAATGATGCCTGATATGCCGTACAACCATGGCTCATGACACTCCTCAAAAATCCATGCAGTCAAACTGATCAGGGCTATAACCATGCACTACTGCAAACACAAAATGTCATAGAGCATGTGTTCAGGGAGCTGAGGTTGGGACTAAGTTCAGCTACCGAATCTGATAAACAGTGAACCATGAAACACCGAAAAGAAAAGAGTGAACGGGACAATTAGCAACCTAATGCAGTATCGAAAAAAACTATGTCGAATGCCCATAGTTGCCCAACAATGAGAAAGTAACTCAATACATAAGGTAAGTGAAGGGAAAGCTTTAACATTTTCCCTTTTTTCCACTGTAGTGCCATCTCAGAGTTGGTATATGTAGTTCTGGAGGTGTGGGGGAGTTCAACCCCTCGCTTGGTTGATTGTGTGTGAGGTGTTGGCAGACTATGGCCATTCAATGTTGTTTTTTTCGATGATTTTGTAGTTCGCTGATTGTCCTTTGAAGTCATGCTTTCCCTGACTGTATACATCCAGTGGTGCCCTGCAGTATGACCCAACCACATGTGCAAAAATACTGATTGCCTATGCTATGTTACCTAATGTGATACTTCAGAGGTAGCTACATCAGGGTGGCCTCTTGAAGGGACTTCACCAAAGGCAACAGCAGCTGAGACAGTTGAGGAGTCAGAAGAAAGGAAAGATCATGCAAGAAGGAGGTGTGCACACCATGCTGTGGCATTAGCAAAGAGGCAGTGCATTGCACATAGCTTTTAAGCATAACTATATAAGAGCTAAGCAGATAAATACAGTAAACATTATGCATGCAAAAACACCAGTCTCTGCTTACAAATGCAAAGGCTGGCCAGGCCATGGTGTGCATCAGATATAGATAACCCAAGTGATAATGTACAAAAGCCATGATACCCTTATCATCATTTGTACAAATGAGAAGGGAGTACAGGAGTGTGTGTCTTCACAGGGAAGTGTGAGTGAGTGAGCACTGAGGTGTAGCAAAATAAAAAGTACATATATGTGTATTGTGAGAACTTGCTTGAGATGGTTACTAACATGTTGAAGAGCCCGGGTCACTGGATATGTGTTATGCGCTGGGGAGTGTCTATGTGTGTGTGTGTGTGTGTGTGTGTGTGTGTGTGTGTGTGTGTGTGTGTGTGTGTGTGTGTGTGTTCTTACACAGAGACAAAGTCTCAGCATGTGGGGCAGCACTGCAACCTGTCCTTCTGGGCAGGTACAGGGCATGCATGACAGAGGGTTCAGCCTCCAGTGCTCACCCCCACCTGCAAGTACTGGCTCTGCCAGAAATTGCACTGGTTGTATCATGACATTGATTTGATGTTGGAATGCTGCATGACATAGAGCAAGGTCTGCTAGCAGGTGTGCCAGCATTATGATGGTCACGACCATGAGGATGGTCTCTCCTGGGGATAGACACCTCCACAATTAATGTTGCTGTGGAAGTACTAGCACTGCTGGAGTGAAAATCCCTCATCCATGGCCATGCTGGCAAACATCTATGGATTTAGCAGATGACTGACCCAGCTATCCTGACAGATGACCCAGAGAAGACACTGCATGGTGCAGGGTGTCATTCATTTTATCCAATAAATCACATATACAGGTCATGTACTCTCATACATCAGTGTGCACAGCCTCATTTCCCCTCACTGTCTCTACCATGGCTCTAGTGCAACTAGCCTGTGCCTCCACCTTGGTCATGCATATATGTTTGGTGTCAGCTACTAACACAACATACCTCTGGCAAGCATCATTACCACCACTCCCCCGAGTGAACTTCCCTGTCCACAAGTACTAAGATGCAAACATTTTAGCTGACATGGGAGCATCCACACTTCCCTAATTTAGAGCATTTCCATTAACCTATCCACTTTCAGATGGTTGGGATTCTTGGGTCACCACAGGCATATAGACTGTGTCCGTACATGGAGTAGGGGATGTGGGGGTCACAGTTGGTGTGCCCAGGGTACATTCTGCACCCCCAGACTGTGCCAGCCCATCTCCACTATCATTATCAGGATGATGGATCTCCAGGATCAGATGGGGGCACAGTGCTAGTGCAGTATAAAGATTCACCTATGAATATACTAACAAAAACCTGTTAAGAAGGGGTTGCAGCTGTTGATAATATGAAGGACTACATATGTGGGACATCTGCAGTTGATACTCTTTGGGGCCTATTCAGCTCAGCCCTAATATCCAGCACCACAGTGTGAAACTCTGAGGAGTTGGAACTTTCTTTTAGAGTACAGAGGCAGTGTAGGAAGGAATCCAAGACTTTTCTAGAAATCCTCTTTAGCAGTACAGGTGGAAGCTTCAGCAAGGGGGCTATAGCTGGTCACAGTATAAGACTTATGCCTGGAACAGTTTAGCCAAAGCTGTTATCCATGCTACTGGCATCCCACACATGAGTGAACAGTTACTTGAGTCGATGCGAGCCTGATCTGATTGGCCAATTGAAGGCTGAAGTTATGGCACAATCACTACCTCAGTACTGTAAGTATATATCCTTTCACTAACCAAATACCCTGCCGGTGCATGTTACCATACAATTTTTATTATGTCCTTTTTAAATTTTCACCCTCTGCAGAGATTGAAATAAACAGGGAAATACAAGGAGCTAGACTAGAATGCTTAAGAGCACACCTAGGCAAGAGTGCTTGCTTTTGTAAAAAATATGTCTATTTGCATAGTAAAACTTTCAGCCATTAAAAATAATTCTGTATAAATATTATATAGCAGCAGCACTTCTGTCAGTACTGGCATACATTAATGGGATTAGTATGACTACGCAATGTTACAACTCTGCTTATTCACACCACCCCTGTATGGGTAAACAAGTGGCACAGCATGTTAAGTGTATGCACACTGAGACTGATAGAGTGAATATGGGTTCAATTACTCAACCCCATAAAAAAATCTGTTTTCATGGCAGAGTATGTGTCATCCCAGTAATATGAATGTACTACTTTAAGATCCCTCTGTGCAGTATTCATATTTGCTACTTGGATATGAATTTCATAATATGCAATATACATATCTCACACTTGTGTATCACCTGTGCCTGATATATTTATTATATAATCAGCAATTTTCTTATGTATAGGTACAGTTATATCCTTGTCATAATTGAAATGGTATCATTGGGCACAAGCACAGATGTGCTGTCCAGATAAATAGCTCCTGCAGTTAGTACAATCTTATGTCAGATTGCATGTGAGGTTATCTTTTGGCTTAACCTCACCCCCCACAGATGAATGACTAAGGCAAACAGTTTAATGGCATACCTATGTAAGTTCTATTATTAAAGGCTATTTTTCTTTACTGTATGAGTATCAACATAGTTAAGAATGTAATTTCATTGGTTTTGCATATTTCATCCCCACTGTTTTTGTCACTATATTTTCTCTTTCATACATTTATTTATGTTTTTCTCTCCATTACTGTCACTATTATATGTAGCGGCACAGTGACCTATACTGAATACACTGCATGGCCTGTCATTCTCCCACAGGTGGTAGTTGCACTGTCACCACCACCACCAACAGAGGCACCCAGCACATCTGGATAGCTGGGTCCCAGCCTGCTATAGTTGCCTCCAAATTTGCTACCTGCATCAGATAGATTTCTACCAGAGAGTGGTACAGTGGTACCCACTGGGAGAAATGCAAGTGGAGGTGCCACTTTTGTCACCAATCAGAAGCTGGCAGAGCTTGTAGGAAGATAATACACAGGAGGCTGAATACCTGCATTGCCTATACTGAGACCACTCTCTAACAACTCATTGAATCATGTCCCTACCTAGCACTGTCCCCAGCTCCTGAAGCAGAACCCCGTGGTGATGGCTCACAGGATGATGATTAATCTTGCACTAGGTCAAAGTTGGCAGACACTACATCTCTGCATATGTAACCGTACCCCTAAATGAGGTGTGCCTCTCTCTTTTGTGTCTTTGCCCAATTCTGTATGTTGTAACTTCCTTCCTTCACCATTATCTTCCTTTGTGTGTGTGTCTGTCTGCTTCTCCACTGTATTCCCCTCACCTTTTGCGATATCCTACACCCTGTCTTTCCCTGTGACACAGCCTGCTCCTCTTACCTACCACCTACCTACCAGTCTCCCTTCTCCAACTTTCCCGTCTCAATAGAAAAATAAAATGGCACCAGACCCACAAAAGTACTCCTATCCATACCTTTCAACTGCCTGGATATTTCAGTAATGGACACGTGATTGCTTATACTTGTACATTTTAAAAGTAGTTGTTTTACAAATCCTAGATAATTACTGTCAGTAAATAATTACAAATATAATGGGTCTAATGAGTGTCGAGTAAAGGGGAACAATGACTTCTTTTTTCCTGTATGAGAACCATTTTGTGATGAGGTGTGCCACGTAGAAGGATTTCCTGACTACTGTGGTGATGTGATTATCAGAGGAGAGTCTACTGTCCACCTGGGCCCCCAGGTCTCTTATCACACATTCGGCATTAAGTAGACTGCCGACTATGTGGTAGTTCATGGGTACAGAGTTTTTACCGAAAGGAGAGACAATGCACTGTTTGGCATTGAGCTTGAGACCATGGGTCTGATACCAGGCATCTGTCTCAGTGAGTCCCTTCTGTAGGATGTCCACATCATTAGGGGACTCAACTATGGCTCCTAGTTTGCAGTCATCTGCAAATTTCGCTGACCAAAAGCTAACAGTATAACACAAGACCACTGCTCACAAGTTGGTGTTTTCAGGACTGGTGCAGGTTGATACACTCATGTTTTGTCATACAGCCTTTTCCTTTCTGCTTTCCTGACATACCTTGTTGCATATCTTCCTTTCCACTTTCTTATGTCCATCACTGTAGATTTTATTGCAGTAGTATAACCTGTAGTCCATCCTCAGGTATCAGTGCTATTTTTCCTATCTTTGCACAGTTTTCTGTGTATGTATGTATATGTGTGTGTGCATATATATATATATATATATATATATATATATATATATATATATATATATATATTTATATATATATACATACCTACAGAAACACACACACACATATATATAATATAGGTCTACTATCGTAGAGTAAAATTACACTATTTTGCAATCCAGTTGTAGATGTCCACTAATGCGACAGTGCACTTCACCGACAGTGCACTTTCGAGAACACCACTAGAACGAACAGGCAATGTGCTCCACTGTGGTGTGGTAGTCATGGACCTTAGGGTTAGGGCTTGGGTTAAGGATAGTGGATAGCCCTACTAGCTATCCACTATCCTCAACCCAAGCCCTAGCCCTAAGGTCCGTAACCATTCGCTCAAGTGGTGTTCGCGAAAGTGCACTTTCAGTGAAGTGCACTTTCACATTAGTGGGCATCTACTACTGGATTTCGAAATAGTGTAATTTCGATCTCTGGTAGGAGACCCATACATATATATATATATATATATATATATATATATATATATATATATATATATATATATATATATATATGTTTGTCTTTTCGGCTTTTCCCAGTTAGGGGTCACCACAGTGGAACTCCGGTCCGCTAATGATTGGCAGTAGATTTTTATAGTGCCGTGTTGCCAGCCCAACACCCAACTTCAGTGAAGGTACACCCATTCACGCATGTCTTTCAAATGCCACTCGACCGAGGGGAGGAATACATATATATATATATATATATATATATATATATATATATATATATACATATATATATATATATATATATATATATATATATATATATATATATTGCTGCACATTTCATCAGCATTGTCAATCTGTACACTCGAACTAGCCACAACATCAGATGTACTTATGTACCTTCAGTGTTTATCTCTATGCTTGCACTTAACTCTGTCCATGAAATGATCTAACATGATATAGCAGAAAGGCTGTGCTGTGACCATGATGAAGAGTTGCCAATCATACATTGTGGCCTGGCTTGGCTATATGAATGGATGATTAGCATTACTGCTCATGAGGCACACAGTGTAAACAGTGCTGGCTTGGCCATGATCTCAGATGTGGCATTGCTGAATTCCAGAGACAGAGAGAGAGAGAGAGAGAGAGAGAGAGAGAGAGAGAGAGAGAGAGAAAGAGAGTAAAACTTTAGAAGCTGAGAATGCATTAAAAAAAATCAGTTGACTGTGTAATGACCCATGTTACACAGAGCATAAATAAAAGTAAAACCATGTGAACCTCATTATTTTATGCCCAGAATGCCCCCTTTATATAGAGGTAGGGTAAATAATACATACTTGTCTACCCAAAAAAAACAGCACACCTATCAATATTATAGAGCACATCCTGATAATTTTAATATTCAAAAAAATGTTGTTCACTGATCAAGATTTCTTAATCATCATGTATTAAGATTAATGTGGGTAGAATATTCCACTGTCCTTAGTTTTTGAAATGTAATTATGTTATTTTCAAGATAATTCATTAAAACATATATAACTAGCAAACATACACAAAACAATATTAATAATTAGATACATAGTCTATCATTATACACACAAACCAGCATTTTAATTCGATATGCACAATATAATCCATCAGTAAAAAAGCAAGCTAGAGTTTGTAAATGTTTCTACAGAATATCCCTACAAGAAAGTCTGACAATGAAATAAAGAATGATCCTGTTTATGGGGATCTGCTTTAGGCAAGCCAGTAAATGTGTGTTTAATCTAAGTCAGGAAAAATGTTAAAATTCATTTGAGATAGTTTTATATCAGGCCATGCGTAAACACAGACACACACACACACACACACACACACACACACACACACACACACACACACACACACACACACACACAAACACACACACACAAAGCAACATCTTATGCAAAAAATGAAGAAAAATATGTGGCATGCACTAATCGGTCACACATAGCAAGTAAGCATCTACGCACATGCCACGCACACATATCCAATCCATATGCAAGATCTTGTGACTCTGAAAACAATACACAATTTTATAAGCCACAACAGTTCCATCAAAGTCCAGTCTTCCTTTAGAAAATGCTCTGAACTTTGGAAGCCAACAGATTCTATTCTGTGAATCAACCATTTCACATGCTGTGCATATCATAGCTTTGTAAACAATTATATTTACTCTGCAAAGCTTTATCTTTGCATGACAAACTGGAATATTACTTATAATGTCTTACACTTTTGCAAGTCTAATTATATCTCATTTTGAAGTATTCAGCTAGGCAGATACATAAGACCCTTTTTAGTTAGTTATTATATATTATAGATCCTTAGCAGTACTCACTAAAAATAGCCAGAACTTAAATCTAAACAAAAACGTGTATATTTTTTTTCAAGGCTTTGCCCCCTCCAGTCCCGTTCTACCTTAGGCTGCTGGCCCTGCTCGTGGTTTGCCCACAGTGTATAAACCTAACCTGAAGCCTCCCACCATACCAAGATATTTCCCGGCGTCCTGACAGAAAAAAGAACCTCCAAGCAGGGATCCTCCGCTGTTCTTTCAACTTCCTTTGCCTGTCCTACGAAATTGGCCTAAAGTTTTGCCTACAGTGTATAAACCTAACCTGAAGCCTCCCACCATTCCAAGATATTTACTGGCTTCCTGACAGAAAAAATAACCTTCAAGCAGGGATCCTCCACTGTTCTCTCAACTTCCTTTAGCTGCCCTACGAAATTGGCCTAAAGTGTATGTATCCTAATGGGAGTGATATTGTAACCAGTCACTGTTGTATTTAGCCCTGCGCTCCATTGCTATTAGCCTACCACGGACTTCATTTTCCCCACTATTTTGTTCTTAAATTACTTTTTAACTTTTTCTACACTGCTCTAAGTGCTCCTGTCATTTATTGCTTGTCCACTAGGTGGCAACACATACCTATTGTATAGTATTCACTTTATCCCCCAGGTTAAACAAATACCGAATCCTTTCCAAAGGGTCCATTAATACCCTGCCTTTAGTCTATAATCCCTGTGACCCTCTCTGTTCTTACCTAATAACAACTACAGTAAACAAGTGCTACATTCTCCATACTTTCCTTACCTCTGAGCTCACCTACCTAACCACTGATTGTTCTTCACAGTCTTGCCTTTTTCCTTCTTCTTGGCTCTACCCGCTCCGTTTGCCCTGAGGGCTCACTCTGCTCCCCTACCCTACCCCCAAATCTCACCCACCCCAGTGCTCCTACACTTATTCTACCCATAAGCCCCCCTCGTCTCACCCAATCCACCCTCATCTCATCACTATCCCCTCCCTCCCATCCTCCAATACGCTCCCACCCCTCCCCATCCCTAATCCTTAAAGCTCTAGATACACTCCCATACTCCTCCCTCCTAGACTGTCACCAATTATCCTATTAGATCCTCAACACCTAATCCCTAACTATTCCATTATACCTACACTGCACCATGTCTTTTCAAACCATTCTCATCCCTTCCCTTAGCCTACTACTCCTAATACCTCTATACCATGCTACCGCCTATTCCTTTTACAAACTACCCCTTCTTTCCTATCCCTTCTTCACCCCACCATCACCCCTGACACACATCAAACTCTGCCACATCTCATTTCCACACTATATCCTCCTCCCTAGTGCTTCCAAACCCACTTCTCTGCTTTAAACTAAAACTCCTATCCACCTTAATGAAGCGTCATATTCCCAAAGCACTATTGTACCTCCCACCAAACTCTAGGAGCAAATCCAAGCCTCTGCTCTCATTCCCATTTAATTTCCTATGCCTAGCTGGAGACATACACCCCAACCCAGGACCTAGTACCAGCAGTAATCCATCTCCCCCCATTACCACCCATACTACCAACCCTAAATACCTCAAGATCTTGACCATCAATACCCAGAGCCTAAGAAAAAAAATTAGCCAACGTCAACGCTTGGCTATCCCATACCCAACCTGACATAGCAGCTGTCTCTGAGACATGGCTAAAACCCCATATTTCAGACTCCAAAATACTACCCCCAGGGTTTCAGGTACTTAGACAAGACCACCTAAAAAAGAAGGGTGGAGGAGTAGCCTTAATCTACTCTAGCCTACTCTCCATCATTCCCTACCAAAATCCAATTCCACAGTTCAACATCACTGAACTAGTCATAGGAAATCTCAAACTAAATAACCAGAAAAGCATTTGTGTTATAGCCCTTTATATCCCCCCTGGAAACAACATTAACGCACTTGAAGAAATTCATCTATGGGCCTCATATAATGTCAAGCTTGAGACATACATCCTAGGAGATGTGAACATTGACTGGAGCAAAATTACTGCCAGTAATCCCACCATTTCAATCAATCTATGTAATTTTACTCAATTCACAAATGCTATAACCAGACCTAATAGAAATAACCCCCAGGCTCCATACTGGACTGGATCCTTGTTTCCCACCCTAACAAAATCTCCCACACCGGCACCTTACCAGACTCCATCAGTGATCACTTACCAGCCTTCATCCATAGAGCAACCCCCTCCTCTCCTCATCTGCACCAATATATCCATACACAGAATCTCAACAACTTTAACCCTACAACTTTTTCCAATTCTCTCATACTGATAAATTGGGACACTCTAAAAACTCTACCTCTGGACAGTGCTGTCAAATTCTTCAACTCTACCTTCTTAGACACTCAACTGCCAAGCCCCTCCAAGAATAAAATGTATAAAAAACAATTTTGCCCCTTGGCTTAGTAAAGATACCAAAACACTCATGCAACAAAGGGACAAGACCTGGAAACTCTACCATCGTAATAAGCACCCAGATACCCTTCTTAAATATAAACAACTCCGCAACTTAGCCAAAAAACGTATCATACAAGACAAAAAAGCATACTATATCAAACTCCAGTCTAACCACTCCTCTAACCCCAAACAATTCTGGACATCCACCAACTCACTTCTCAACCCAGGCACCAAAAACAACCCCTGCCCTGACACTAGTAAATCTGACCCAGAAATAGCTGCTCTGTTCAACTCCTTCTTTATTAACTTTATAGCTGAACTCACTAAAACATTCCCAAACAACAGCACCTCCCCCCAAATCAAACCCTCTGCCCAACCTTCCACCCCAAACTCACCTCCCATATTCCACCTCAAACCCATCCCCACCTCATATATAAAAAAAGCTTCTCTCTAAGCTTAAACCTTGCTCCAATGCTCCTGACAATATCCCCTCACTCTTTTTAAGAATAGCAGCAGACAGCATTGCCATCCCCATTAGCATACTCATCAACAGATCTATACAAGAATCATATTTCCTCAAACTGTGGCATGCAGCCTTTATCCTACCCCTCCATAAAGGAGGCAAAAATAATAACATCTCCAACTTCCGACCCATAGCGAGTCTCTCCCGTATTTCCAAAATTCTTGAGAAATGTATTCACCTCCAGATCATGCCATTCATTGCACAAAACCAACTCCTCACCCCAACAAAACATGGGTTCTGTCCTAGCCATAGCACAATAACAGCTCTTTTCTCTTTTCTGGACATCATAAACCCTGCCCAAGACTCCAGAGAACTTGTAGCCACAGTCCTCCTTGACCTCTCCAAGGTTTTTGACACAGTCTCCCATACCCACCTTCTTCACCACCTTTCCAGTCTTAACATCTCACAAAACACCATTACCTGGTTCAACAGCTACCTCTCTGATAGATCTCAGGCTGTGAAATGGAAGACTAACACCTCAACCTTTCTTCCTACCCCAACCGGAGTACCCCAGGGATCCATTCTTGGCCCTATGCTCTTCAATATCTTCATTAATTATTTCCATGCAGCCATTCCTAACACTAAGATAGTACAATATGCAGATGACTCAACTTTAGCTTGCTCTGCATCAAACTTCCCTGAACTCCAAACAAAAACTCAAACTGCCTTCTCAACTACTGAGAACTGGATGCTCCAAAATCACCTCTCTTTGAATGCCAACAAATCAAGATCCTTCTATTCTCTCCCTCAAAATCTATCCACCTAGACAAAACCTCTTTCATGATTACAAGCCTTGCCAACTCCACTATAGAAGTTGTTCCTCTTGCTAAACTTCTTGGAGTTACTATTGACGAACACCTAAAATTCGATACACATATTCAGCTAAATATAAAGAAAATCCATCAGAAACTTGGCACGCCGTACAGAAACTCTCACTTCCTCTCCCCATCAATAAGACAAACCCTCACCACTACCTTCTTACTACCTTCACTAATGTATGGCACTCCCCTGCTAACCAACCTATCTTCCTCCATCTCTTCTAAACTAGAATCCTGTTACAATAAAATCTCAAAGTTCGCCACCACTTCCAAATACTCCACTCATCACTGTAAAACTCTCCACCAGTTGCAATGGCTAGAACTCCCAAACTACCTTGACTACCGCCAACTCATCACCACCCACAAACTTATTTTCAAACCAACTATATGCCCTGCACTAACAAACATCTTAACATTATACACCCCAAACAGAACTCTAAGATCTATCCACCAAAATCTAATTTCTGTTTATAAACCAAACTGTCCCATTGGTCAGCTTCTCCTATCCTTCTCCATAGCCAGAAAATGGAATTCTCTCCCTCCATCCCTAAGAACTTCTGAGAACTCTGAACACTTCAAAACCCAGCTGCATTCTTACCTCTCCCAAAAATGGAAATCTAATTGCACTCCACCTACCTAACCTGCTTAATACTTAAATACTGTATTACATACAAAGTTTGTTCTTCCTTACACACTATTGATTAACCCTATGTACTGCCTTCATGCAAATGTTACCTCTATACCACTCTCAGAGGATTTAAACCTCTGTATTAATTTAACTTATGCTAATATTCATGCATAAAGAACTCATCCTTGCTAATGTTACTTCTATATCATTCTCAGATGATTTAAACATCTGTATTAATTTAACCTTGTACTACTGTTCTCAACCACTAAACATGTAAATATGCTTTAAGTCCTTCTCCAAGCTGCTGTTTAACTTTTGTTTAGTTTTTTCTATTTTTATGTAAAATTTGTGGAGTTTGTTTCTGTTTCCACTATGCATTGTATATCATATTATGGAGCTTGTACTATGTATTATTGGAGCTTTTCTCCCTGGGCCTCCACTGAAAATGGCTTTTTGAGCCTAACGGACTTCCCCGGTCATCAAACTGGAAATAAAATAAATAAATAAAATAAGACGGTAGCAGTTGTTTGTTTATTTGCATTTGTTAATTAATGTATCCATTTAGTTGAATGTGACGTACTAGGTTGACATGATATAATAAAGGGTGTATTGCTTTTCTTTTTAGAGCTCTGTGCTATCCTGATAATAACAATGCTTTAGAATTAGATACAATTAGACTTGTAGAAAGCTGGCACAACATCTGGCAGTTAGTGCAGCGGTTATGGTTGTGAGCTCTTGTTCCTGTGGTACAGGATTTGATTCCCTCACCCCTTATTTGCTTCCTGTTTGACCTTGAGCAAGTCACTTAACCAGATAAATGTTAATCCTGGGTCACCCTGAAAATGGACTAAGTATCCAACAATCCTATTGCATTGGATAGGCCGCGGTGGTGCAGCGGTTAGCATTGTCACCTCACAGCAAGAGGTTCTCCCATTCAATTCTCAGCTGGAGTACCTTCTCTGTGGAGTCTGCATGTCCTCCTCCCTGTCAAGTGATGTTAAAGACATGCAGGTGGGTGCGTGTGTGAATGGGTGTGCCTTCTTTGAAGGTTGGGTGTTGGGCTGGCAACTTGGCACTGTAAAAATCCACTGCCAGTCATTAGCAGACTGGAGTTCCCCTGTGGTGACGCCTAACCGGGAAAAAAACAAAAGACATTACTTTTTATCCAACAATCCTACTGCATTAACAAATAGGGTTATTACCATTTTTACATATGAGTGGCATTTTTTGTAAGTCAAAACAGTGCATATAATACATTGTTGAAATGTGAATACAGTCTCTTTGGATATATTTTGCAAATTTGTGTCATACCAATTTGATACAATGTTAACCTTTCTATGTGTGTATACGTATTGGCCAGTATTGTGACTGAAAGGGGTCCTTGGACTACCTCACCTATTAGGTTAACAAATATAAATAAATAAATATTTTTTAATGTAACAGAAGGCAAGTTGACTCCAGCAAGTTACTTACTGAAACAGAAAAATCGGGCACTTTTATGTAGTAGAAAAATAATTAGGAGCTATTCCTTCTGCATTTTCTTGTATATGTGCAGGTTTGTGTGTTGGGGGATGTATCTAGGCAAGCATACAGGTCAGACCCAATCAGATATAGAACGCGGGATTGATAGATTAGGCACATTGATAGATGGTTACACACACACACACACACACACACACACACACACACACACACACACACATATATATATATATATATATATATATATATATATATGGGTCTACTATGGTTGATTGAAAACTCACTTGATTGAAAATGAAATTACTAGGACCACTTCGCTGAAAGCTCACTTCACTGAAAACTCACTTGACTGAAACTCATTTCATTGAAAGTCTTAAATGGCCTTTTCCCCACTGTAGTGCGACCCTGGAGTTAGTATATAAAGTAAGGGGGGGTAGGGGCACAGCCCCCCACATTGGGGGGTGTGGGGGGCTTCTCTTGATTATATATTCTCTTTTGGAAGCAGTTATTTATTGCAATTGTAAGTATCACTGTGTATAGTTTAAAATGTTTATAATATGAGGGGGGCTATGACCCCCACAGCCCCCAATGTGGGGGGCAGTGTCCCACACACCCCCATACTTTATATACTAACTCCAGGGTCGCACTACAGTAGGGAAAAGGCCATTTATGACTTTCAACAAAATGAGTTTCAAAGAAATGAGTTTTCAGTGAAGTGAGCTTTCAGTGAATTGGTCCTAGTAATTTCATTTTCAGTCAAGTGAGTTTTCAATCAACCGTAGTAGACCCATATATATATATATATATATATATATATATATATATATATATAGATATATATATATATATATATATATATATATACATAGATGCATAGATATATATCCATATGTACATAGACAATGACATGAATATAGACATTCCGATGGAAGGATTAAATGATTAGAGAGACATAAATTTACTTATATAGATAATTTATATACACCCTTTTGATCATTTCTGCAAATGAAAACTAAGGTATTCTGCTGTTTATCCCAAGTATTCTGCTATTTATTCCAAGTATTCCACTGTTCGTTCCAAGGAATAGAGATTTTGTTCCTGACCAAATTAATTGGGTTCAATTAGGGGCCCAGACTCTGAAGCAGTTGGCTAGAAAAGGATGGAATAACAGGCTGATGCCACCTTACCTATCCATCAGTGTGGGACCTAACAACATCGCACCACAGAAGCACAATTTAGGAAAAGGCCTAGATCCTGCATCCTGTACTTTTGCAATGGGAATGTGAGAGCGGCAAGCCCCTCACAGAGTACACACACTGTCCTTGGGATTTTATGTGATTAGAAGTGTGCAGCTGTAATGAACCAGAAGAGTAGGTATTGTGGGGGAGGGGTGTCAAAGCTTTCAAAAATGTCTTGACTCATTCTGGTAGTAGTGTATCTTTGGGTGTAGCAAGAGGAGCAACTGCCTGGAGTGCAAATTGTTGGAAGGCATGATCTGCTGATCCCGATCTTTAATGCAATACCAGGTTTTAAAAACCAGTATTACATATGCGGTCAAACCTGAGCTCTATAGGACTCTGTGTGTGGTCTAAACTGTATTGCTACAGTTTAAAAGAAAAAAAAGCCCCCCAAAATGTAAGTGCTGCAGCAGGGTATAAACTGCAGCAACTGTACTTTGCTACATTTGTAGCAAGCATTTTGCTACAGTTAAAAAAAGGAGAATTTTTTTAAACTGAAGTATAAGCGCTGCAGCACTGCATGCATGCAGACAAGGTTTAAACTCTAGCAACTGTTTGCTACAGTTTAAAAGGAGACATTTTTGTTTGTTTTGTTCTGTTTTTGTAAACTAAACCATGAGCACTGTAGTACTCCATGCAGGCAGGGTATGTATGGGCTTGGTGGAGAGAAGATGGTCAAATATTATTAAAAAAAAGTCTGATTATTCTATTCATATGGCAAGTGTGTGTGTGTGTGTGTGTGTGTGTGTGTGTGTGTGTGTGTGTGTGTGTGTGTGTGTGTGTGTGTGTGTGTGTGTGTGTGTGTGTGTGTGTGTGTGTGTGTGTGTGTGTGTGTGTGTGTGTGTGTGCTCACATGTATGAGTGTGTGCACATGTATGCATGCATGTTTGTTTATGTGACTGACTGTATGACTATGTGCATGTGCATGTGTGTGTGTGTGTGTGTGTGTGTGTGTCCTAATTAGATGAAGACATCTTTAAGTCAGAACAGTGGCAGATTGCTAGTCTAGTCAGCTTTTTTATTTCTCTCACAAATCTCCTCCAATATTATTAATAAGCAGTCATGTCACTGTTCAAAATTACAGGTCTATCTCTATCACTAACACTCACTCCTTACATGTCACATATTTCTACTACCCACAGCATGATTAATGACATGTGTTTTAACTATTATTCCTAACCATTTCTGTATAATATAATATCTTTCAGATTCATACAGATGTTTCCATGTTGCTTTTGTTCCTTCATATGATACTAATTTCTTTCATTTTTTGGACCTTCTAGAACCAAAAAATGTAATTTGGATTGATATTCCACTCTGTGAAATTGTTTTCTTTCCCTTAACAAAAGTATACAAATTCAAAAAAACGTATAACAACAAGTCACAAGTACTGCACTGTATTTGTTCTATTTTTAGCTATGCTAGCTATTTATTCATTTTACATTTGTTGACCAGGCTAGTCTAACTGGATATATGTCCATTTTCAGTAGAGGCTCGGGGAGATAAGCTCAGAGGAAACAAACAAAATCACATATACAAAAATTAATGTATACAATAAACATTGCAGGTGCAGTACAGAGAATAATCAGAGGTCATTCGTTCATAACATAGTGCAAAATATACAGATACAATTAGTACAATACAAAATGCAGTTGCAATACATCATAAAGAAAAAGATGGCAGCTGAATTATACAATATATTAGTATACAAGTAGTCATAAAGAAAAAGTAGGAGCTGAAATTATACAATATATTAGTAAAAGTAGTCTCCTTAATGAGATTCTGAAGATGTAAGTAATAGTATAGAAGGACAAGGTAAGTTGTTATTAAGAAAATGAACTTGATTACTGAGAAGAGGAGGGTAGGTTGAACCAAGTAAGAAGAGCTAGTTGATTAGTCAGGTTTAGTACAGGGGCACAACCAGTGTGTTCTGAGGAAAAGTTTCAATTTGATTTTAAAGAGTGATATAGAGGGAAGAGAGGGAAGCTCGTTAGGAAGAAGGTTCCATGATTTTCCAACAGTATTAGAGAAAAGAGAGTCCCCAACCCTGTTGTTTGATTTATAAATATTTACAAGAAGTTTCTGTGATGATCGTAAGGTCTTTAGATTGTTGTAGGGGGTAATATGGGTAGATAGTATAGGGGTATTTGTAGGTTGGTATATGGTTTTATGGGCAATGGTCAGTTGGTGGAATTTAAGCTGATTTTGTAATTCAAGCCATCCTAGCTGCTTTAGATTAAAACAGTGGTGGGTTCTGAAAGGGTTACCTGTAGCAAATCTGGCTATGTTATTGTAGGAGTTTTCCATTTTATTAAGGTTGTTTTTGGAGAGTTTAGTATATATGGGTGAGGCATAGAGGAGAGTAGAAATTAGATGGGTGTGAGCAATAGTTATTCTAGCTGCAGAAGAGAGGAAGGGTTTGATCCTGTAGAAAGAGCCTAGTTTTCTATTAACAGATTTTAGAGTATTGTTAATATGGGTGTCAAAGTTAAGGTTGTTATCTATGGTGGTACCTAGTAGTTTGGTAGTTGTATCTGGGGATATGAGAGTACCATTATTGGATGTTACTGTGAATTCTATTGGTGGGGGACTTACAAATAGGAGTAAAAAGGAGTTTTGTTTTTTGGGGGGTCAGAAGGAGACAGCGCTGTGTAAACCATTGTTCAACTGTGTTAAACACATTTTGAGTAAGGGAGAGAAGTTCAGATATAGATGTGGCTGAGCATATAAGTGTGGAATCATCTGCATATTGTATGCATGTAGCTTGGGGGATTGCTAGGTGAAGGTCGTTGATAAATATAGAAATCAGGAGAGGTCCTAATATGGACCCTTGAGGAACACCAATGTTAATGGGCAGATGGGTAGATAGAATGTTATGCCAAAGTACAGCCTGTTGTCTGTTATCTAAGTAGGACTGGAACCATTTTGTAGCTAGTGCATCTAGTGACAGGGATTTGAGGATATTTATAAGTATCTTGTGATTTACCATATCGAATGCCTTAGACAGATCTATAAACAGTGCAGAGGGAAGCATATTGAGGTTACGGTTTTTGTTACTACAGTCAGTAAAGGAAAGGAGGGCAGTAGCAGTGCTGTGGGGAGGTCTGAAACCATGTTGAGAGTTTGAAAGTAAGTTATTTTGGATTAGGTGGTCTAGCAATTGTCTGTGGATGCATTTTTCCATGATCTTTGCTAAGGGAGAAAGTAGGGCTATGAGATGGTAATTGGAGAGTTCAGTAGAGTTCTCACCCTTGTGAAGGGGGATAATATAGGATACTTTCCAGATTTTAGGGATGTGTCCTTCACTGATGGTTCTATTGATGAGAATGGAAATGGGATACACAATGGATTTGGCTGCCTTTGTAGATATTCAGCGGGTAGTTGGTCTGCTGAAGGAGTGCACGGTTTCAGTTTTTGGATAAGGGTAAGAATATACGTTGTTGGAACTGGTTGGAAGAGAAATGGAGGGGATGGGTTAGAGTTAGAGTTAGATATAGTTAAGTGCTGAGTAGATAACTGACTGGCAAGAGTTTGAATGGCCTCAGTGAAAAAGGTAATAAAGGCATTAGCAGTCTGCTTGGGATTCTCCTGGTCTGTGCCTTGTGGGTTTGGTGTGATGGATTGACCTGTGTGTAATAATTGATTAATACTCGCCCAGAACTTTTGTGGTTTATTATGAAGAGTCTGCTGGAATTGTAGGTAGTAGTTTCTTTTGTCAGACAGTATAGCTTTTTTAGTTTCATTTCTCAGCTATCTGAAGTTTTGTTGGTCTATTGGGTTTTTAGTTAAACAAGATTTTCTCCAGTATTTATTTCTGAGATGGATTTTTTGCCTGGTTTCTTTTGAAAGCCATGGGGCAGATTTAGTTCCCATTCTAATAGAGCAGGTTGGTGCATGGTGGTCTAGTATGGCTAGGAAGTTAGAATTAAAGTAATTAACAGCTTCCTCCAGTGTGAGGTATTTTAAGGGAGAACAGTTACATGCTCTTAGTTCTCTCTGGAAGAGATTAAGGTTGAAGTTTTTCTTGGTTCTAATTGTCCTAGATATGGTTGGATTAGATAGATTGGATTTAAGCCTGATGATATAGGTTAGTGAGTGGTCACTTACACCATCAGGGAGGGTTCCAGCTTCATATGTCTGGGGATGATTATTTATGAGAATCCAATCTAAGGTACTTTCTTTCTTATCAGGCTTGTTTATCCTGGTAGGGGAGGTAATGGTTTGAGAAAAACCAAAAAGGTAATATGGCTGGTAGGGTGGCTACTGCTAAAACACTTCCAATCAATGTTAAAATCACCTACAATTATGGATTCTTGAGGTAAATTTTGGGATAACCAACAAAGGATATTTTCTATGGTGGCAATGTTATTACCAGGAGGAAGATAGATACAGATAATATAGATGGATTTGAATGTGTTAAGCTGAAGCTTGGTAATAAGAATTTCAGCACTGGAGTCTTGAGGTGGTTTATAGTCATAGGCAGCAATCCGTAACCCAGATTTAAATAGGATAGCTACACCACCACCCTTTTTAGTTGCACGGTCAAGTCGCAAAATATTATACCCGGGTGGGATGACTTCATTGTCTTTAGTTACAGATTTTAACCAAGTTTCTGTTAAACAAAGAATGTCAAAGAAGTAGACTTCCAAGAGAGCATGGAGTTGTGCAACTTTGTTATTAATGCTAAGTATGTTGAGGTGAGCTAATAAGAGTGATTTAGGTGGTTTGATAAGGGAATGTATAGTAGAGGAATTAGGGTTGAGGAGTTGAGTGGTAGTAGCAGTTGCTGGGCCTAGGTTTGGGTGAATGTCTCCATCTTTTAAAGAGAAGAGTAGTGTCTGAAGTCTAGGATTTGGGAATTTACTATATAGAGGTAGTGATTTACTGGGATTGGGAGAGTCATATCTAATGTGGGCTATCCTATGGTATTTTGTTAGTAGATAGCTGGGTGTAGATGTTATGTTAACATGGTTAGTAAAAATAGGTATAGAAGGAGAGGTAGATAGCTTATTGAGGTAGAGAAGGTGTGGATATAATGGGTGCTCATAGGAGGTTAGCAGGTAAGCTAAAGTTAGAGGTGGTAGAAGTGTAAGCATGAGTAACCTCTGTAAGAGGGCTAGGGTGGGTAGCTTATACATCTAGAAGGGTAAGTTGTTAGGTTGCTGTTATAGGCTCGGATGTATACTAGGTGTGGAAAGGAATAGGTGGAGGGTGTGGTGGGAGAGATAGTGAGTGGTGAGGGAAAGGAGGGAATTGGAGTTAAGTGGCCAATGGTGAAGGGTTTGTGTTTGGTGGAAGAGGGAAGGGGTGTGGTTAGATGGTATAAGAGTAGGGCCCCTGGGTGTGTGTGGGATTTGGGGTTAGGGTAGGGGAGCAGAGTGAGCTTGCAGGGCAAACGGAGCAGGTAGAGACAAGTGAAGGAGAAGCTCGAGAAGAAACTATCAGCAATGCTAGTAACTGAAGGAAAGTTAGGCAAGTCAGGAGTGGGAAAGATCAGAGATAAAACAGAAGTCTGAAAAAAAAAACAGGTGGGTGTAGACAGTTGAAATAAAGGGTAAGTGAGAAAATAAGAGCAGGTCTAGGACTTAAGAGATGTAGTGTAATTACAGAAGAAATACAGCGGGGATAAGCAGGAGATAAAGGATGGGATAAGGTTGCCACCTAGTGGGCAGACCTAGTATTGCAGGTAAGTATGTAAGGGAGCTAGCTGGTTTAGAACTAGGGAAGGAGTGATAGCTAGTAAAGGGGGTTATTATAAAGTAGAAGAGGTTTGTTGGATACAAGGTAGATAGGAGGGGGGGGTAAAGGCCGCTGGCTGTTCAGGCTCGTAGCTTACCTTAGAACCTCTGAAGCAATAGTAGACGGTAGTCAGCTTTACAAGCAGGACTTAGACAACCACATACTTTCTTGCTTCCTTGAGAGAGCAGGGAAAATAAGGCTGTTAGATGAGAATGCAGGTATTTCGATAGGGTCCTTTGTCACCAAGTAGATAGGTTCTTAGAGACTATATCAGGAACAGCGCAATGGGGAGCAGGGTACTTTAAGGAGCAAGAGAGACAAACGTGGAGGAGAGAAAAAAAAGAGTTCGCACATAGCAGGTAGTTATGACAATTAAACAAAAAAGCTTTACATGAAGACACATTTAATAAATTAGCTTATATTCATGCCCTTATTTTTGAAAGAAGCTATTGGAATCACTTTTAAGCTAGTAGTACTGTAACATTATAAAGTAGTCTAAACTATCATTTAGAGGAACTCTGAATCAGGTTTACTGAAATTGGGAGCAAGCAAAAACAAAAACATAAGCTTCTAATATCCAAATATAAACTATACCAGCAAAAATAAAAAATAACTGGAAAGCTACCTTAGAGAGAAATTACTGTACTACTCCATGCAGGGACAGTGAGTTTACAGCGTGGAATACAACACTGAAAAAAGAAAAGCTAGCTTAGCTAACCCGTAGTATTCCAGTTTCAGCAGATACTAGTCACTCAGTTCTTTCAGCTGTGTAAACAACATTGGGAGGTTCCCTTGTCTTTTTTTTCTGGCTATACTAATTATAAAAATCTTCGGATAACTACTGAGATCTAACCACAAACAAGAAGTGCAGCATTGAAAAAAATAAGAAATGAAATAAATGCAACTAGCCAGGTATTTCCACACCACCAACAATACAAATGAATACTGTTTAATGTATAATATAAATAAAACATGAGCGTTTGTGTTTTGCTTATATTATACATTAAACAGTATTTATTTTTATTGTTAGTGGTGTGGAAATACCTGGCTAGTTACGTTTATTTCATAACTACTGATATGCATCCTGCCTACTGCTGCTGACCCACTGATGAATTATCAACAGATAATTAAATACACTGTAGTCATTTTAAGTTGAATCAGAGTAAGCAGATAAGAATATGATGGAAGTTAATCCACTCTGGTGAATATTCCATTCACTGTTTTTGCAGCTCTGATTTTAAAACACTAAGTGCTATTTTAATACCTTTTCAGATAAATGCAGATACAGAGTGCATAATGAAACCCGATGTCTAATTCCCCAAAGAAATCGTAGTTAATCAGGAATTGTAGAGAGGTTCCTAATTAGTTTCCCTATTAAACCGAAGCCTATTAATTCATATGTCAGGGGGAAAGAAGAAATCCATTGTTATCATTATAATCCACATATTTAATACAGTGTCTTTTCATTAGTGAGAAACAAATAATGTGCTTTATGGGTCTGTTAGGAAAATAGCTGAAAAATTGCCTTAAAGATCTGCACTTGAATAAACTGTTGAAATTCACTTAATTCATTTATATTGTGTGCAAGCATATTTATTACCATGAAAGCCCAATGTCTACATTGGTTTCCTAGAAGCAATAATTGCATGCATAGCTCATGTACATGTACCAGCTATTTAAGTCCATGTTTAGTCATTTCTGCACGCACTCCAGCTTCTTTTGAATATGAAGACTTTTTCCCACAAGGAGCCTTAACTGCATACAGAGAAGATGGAAGTCCACTCCAGCAATGGAATTTAAAAATAGCTGACCATTCTGGGATGACTGATCATTTTTAACAGCCTTATTCACTGCTAGCATGTCTACTATTAAATAAATGTCTGTTTTCAAGTGCACCAGTAAATATTGCAAAGTTGCTAAAGATTGTAATATTTATTTTTACTATGAAGAAATGGTATCACACTCAGACTGTTAGCATCCTGAAAAAGAAAATTTGGTGACAACTACAAAAATCCCAAACCAGAATTTATCTTTTGTAATAGAATCTCACTTGTTTAATTTACAGTGACCTTTAAGTTGCTATATTTTGTTGGTAGGGTTCTGGGACCCTCCTCCACATCTGTTCCTCTAATTTTTGCCATTTATAATATTGTTTTCAGCCAGTTATTGAAAAATGTGTATGTCTCATGATTATGACATACCTGTCAGCATCATATGTTTTAAGAAACAATGTTTTACCTCTAGTAAAAACTTCACACTGGCCAAATGAAATATCATCAGTGAATATGACATGCATAAGAAAATCCTGAAAAACTGGACCTCATAATGGTATTAAAATAATGTTATGATGCATGTTTTCATGCGATTGTGGGAGAGGTTTTATCATCAAGCACACTATAGTAGAAGCTTTTCTTCCTGCACTTCTTATTTTTACATGCCATTTGCAACAACTTGGCATTAAAAACAGTCATCCTGTCCATTCCCATATTTCAACTTAGAATACTGTTGTTTTGAATTTGGGAACTAGAGCATTCATGTTGTCATGTTGGTTATTCAAATGATTCATTTCTTCAGGCTGTTCCTAATAAATTTTAAATCTCTTCTAAACTGAAGATTAAAACCAACAAAACAATCCAAAATTCAGTAGAATATTTGAGTCACTCAAGTTTTAAAGTTTTAGGAATGAGAACGTTTTGTCGGTTTCTTTGGGGTGGTGGCCAGGATGCTGAAGAGATAGAAGCAGAATTCTTCATCTCTGCTGTTCTTGATATATTGCTGACAGGAAATTTTATTCCTATGTTATTGTTTTTTGTTTCTTTCATAAAAAGTTAATAATTTAAATTATTCCCTTCGATAACATATACATTTTATCTAGAATTATTTATATTTTCCTTTTAAAAAACTACCTGAAAGAAATTACCTCATACAGGCAACATGAAACACAGTAAAATTAAATCTCGTGAAACTGCATCAAAGAAGGAGCTTCAAATACTTCTAACCAATATACAGAAGTTATCTCTGAAAATTGATAAAATGGATAGTAAGCTAGAAAAGTACATGGACAGATGTACCAAACAAATGGAACTACTTCGAGAGACACTCACTCAACAAAAACGTCAAATCACTGTAATGGGGGAATCCTTAAATGATATGGGAACAAAAACTACCAGAAGATGAACACAACACAATTTTTATTAAAACAAAATACACTCTTGTTGGCCAAACCAGATGATCTGGAGAACAGATCACAAAGAAATAATATAAGGATCTTTGGACTTCCACAGAAAATTGAAGGGAATAACATATTAAACTTCTTGACATCCTGGCTCCATAATATATTTGATTTGAGTGAAGTTATGTCTTATGGAACTGAGAGAGCACACAGATCTCTCACAGTGCCTTCTTCTGATAAATGTTCCACCCCAACATCTGTAATTTTAAGATTTTTTTCATCTTTTGACAAAGAACTGATCCTTAAGGCAGTGTGGGCAAAATCTCCCATCAAACTAGATGGGAAAATAATTAGGTTTGATAATGACTACTCTCTTACTGTTATTTCCAAAAGAAAATAATTTTTACCCATTATCAAAGAAAAAGCAGGTCAGAGTCCACTTGCTTTTCCCAGCTCAACTAAAAATATTTCTGCACAAACCATGAGACACATAGCTCACATAAACAGCATGCCACTTAACCAAAGCCCATAAGGCAAAACAACTTATCCAATACACTAGCCATAGGTGACTCAATAGTAAGGCACACTGATATCCCACTCACTAGGTTGAATAAGGAGAAGGTTACGGTCAGCTGCCTGTCAGATGCCAGGATCCGCCACATAATGCATACACTTAGGTCACTCCACAACAGGTACAGATATGACTCTGTCATTGTACATGTTGGTGTGAATGACCTGAGATGTACCTCCCTGGACTACATGAAAAGAGACATAGAGGACCTCTCTGATCTTGTAGCCCAGGCAGGTATGACCCTAGCTCTGAGTCGTATCCTACTATCACCCAGAATGATACCACAGTACAAGCAGAAAATGATTGACTTCAACAATTGGCTAAGTTTCTGGTGTCCTTCTAAGGGGATCCAGTATTTGCCTGGGATGACATGAGCGACAGACCTTGATCCTTCACCTGAGATGGCCTGCACCTGTCACCCCAGGGATTCCGGATACTGGCCAAGGCTCTTGCCACTCCTATAGTGCCTTTTTTAGGCAATGTCCTAAAGACAAAATTACCAGCATAACAGCTACAAGCAAACAAAATCTGTGGGTTATGCTACTCAATGCTAGAAGTCTAAACCTCAAAATGCACTCGCTCGAAGAACTCCTTAAAATGGAGAACGCTGACATCTGTGCAGTGACTGAGACCTGGTTCAAGGCTCCGGAGAGCACACCATCACTACCAGGCTGTAATTCATACCACACCTTTCGGCCCCTAAACTTGTCCGAAGAACTAAAGGCGGTGGTGTCTCTATATTCATAAAGGTTATGCACACCTCCAGACTAGTAGCCCAACATAACATATTAGAGATACTTCAGGTACAATTAACACTGGGTAAAACTGCAATCCAGGTTGTAGCCTGCTATAGATCCCCCAGCATGTCTCAAGACTCCCACTCCACATTCCTAAACACACTGGAAAATATTAGGCTACAACCCAATATCCTTATACTGGGAGACTTTAACTACCCCTCCATTAACTGGGAAAATTACTCATGTACCACTACGCTTGCTCAATGTTTTCTGGAATTCATTAATTCCAGTTCCCTGGACCAAATCATTCTTACCCCCACCAGGGGTAGAAACATCCTTGACCTGGTCATTACTAACATGGGTGACCATTGCTCTACACCAGTAATCAACTCCTCCCTGGTCAGGTCTGACTACAAACTAATCACCATGAGTATCCACATGCCACCCTCACCTTCCTAAAGGAAACCACTGTAAAAAAACTTCTCCAAAGCCAATTTTGGGCTTCTAAAATCAGAGGTGGCTATCCTCACGACACCCATGCAAATAGGTGCATGATTGCTGAATCATACACCAATGCACTGTATGAGCACATACACAAGTGCATGGAATGGGCCATACCAAACAGAACCAAGATGAACTCCTCCAAAAAAGGAAGCCAATCTGGTGGTCCCCCACCATAAACAAACTCTACAACAGAAGGAAAAAACTGTTGCAGAAAAGGGTGAAGTCCAAAGATTGGAAAAACTGAGATCCATCATCAAATCCTCTAAAGCTAGCTATGAAAATAAAATTACTGCAGATCCTAAAGACAACCACAAGGCATTCTATAGTTATGTCAAAAATCTACATGGCAATACTCAGATCTGCTCTGAGTTACAGCATAATGGCAGCACATATACAGAACCAACTGATATTGCCAACATATTGGCTGACAGGTTCAGTGTGAACTTTATTCCCTTTTCACCCCCTAAAGGGCCTATCACAATACCTGAGGAATGCCAAGTCCTTATTATCATGGCTACACAGGTAAAACCCGCACTGTCCAAAGCCATGAATACAGCTTCCATGGGACCTGATAATATCCCTGGCTGTGTTCTACATGAATTACAAAGTGAACTGGCACCACACCTGAGTACCCTGTTCAATCACAGCCTCATTTCAGGTTTTGTTGCTACCGAATGGCGCACTGCTACAGTCATCCCACTCCACAAAGGGGGAACGACTACAGACCCTGGGAACTACCTCCCCATTAACCTGATGAGTCTGATATGTAAGGCTATGGAGTGCATCATCATGGACCTTATAAATAAAGACATAGAGAATCTCCAAACTTAGGACCCCACGCAGTATGAGTTTGTAAAAGGTAGATCGTGCATGCTCAACCTGATAGACTTCTTCGAGTCTGTCACCAGAGCTGTGGATGAGGGCAAGGTAGTTCACACAGCCTACCTAGATCTTCCCAAGACCTTTAACATCATCACTCACTCAGGAATCATAGATAGACTCACTAAACTAGGCATAAACCCCCATGTAATAAGATGGGTTTCCAATTGGCTCACTGATAGACCCCACAATGTGAAAGTAGTGGACTCCAAATCTGACTACCGACCAGTTACAAGTGGTATCCCACAGGGATTGGTCCTAGGTCCTCTCCTGTTTGGCATCTACTTCTCTGAAGTTCAAGCCAACACAAAGGGACTCTGACTGACCAAGTTCATAGATGATTGCAAACTGGGAGCTATTACTGATTTTCCAAGTGATGTAGACATTCTACAAAAAGATCTCACTGATACCAATGACTGGTGCCATAACCATGGCTTTAAGCTCAATACCCAAAAGAGCATTGTCATTCCCTTTGGGAAAAATTTGGTGCCCATAAACTACCACATAAGCGATAGTCCACTAAACACCGAAGGTGTGATAAGAGACCTGGGGACACAGGTTGACAGCAATCTCTCCTTTGATAACCACATTGCTACTGTAGTCAGAAAGTCCTTCTATGTGGCACATCTCATTACAAAAGGTTTCTCATCCAGGAAGAAAGAGGTCATAATCCCTCTCTACTTGTCCCACATTAGACCTATTATAGAATAAAATGCCCCATTTAGTATGTACCTCAATAGACACCTACAACAACTGGAAAGGCCAGAAAAATACCTCACTAAGAGGATCTTAGGCTTAGACACATGCCCTATATGGACACTCTCAAAAAACTCCAGCTATACTCTGTCTCTTATCGCCTACTTAGAGGTGATCTCTGCTTGACCTACAAAGCCATGTCTGACCCAGAGCTGCTAGATATGCTACATCTAAAGAAATCCCAATCCCTCCATGCCACACGCTCCAGGGACCTTAACCTCATTACCACAATAAACAGAACATGCTGGAGGGACAGGTTCCTAACCCAGAGACTTCCCATACTCTGGAACAAACTTCCCATTCACGTCAAGCAGAGCACTTCACTGATCCTCTTTAAGAGAAATCTTGAGGAGTGGGTGGGCAATGGGAAGCTCACCCCGGGGATCACTTCAGTGGCCTTGCTTGACAGGGGCACTGGGAATTAACTTTAGGTGGCATGATGCCAGGGAATCTTCTTGGGCTAGGCTTATATAGGCTCCAGAGTCATTAGCCTAGTACACACCTATGAACCTATGAACCTATGAAACTAAAACTTTTGAAGACATAGATACTGTGCTTTCCTTCTTAAAAGCAAAAACAGTAATTGAGCAACCGGAAGAAATGGATTGGAGCAACAGTACATTAAATGGAAAAGAAGGAAAAGTTGAAAGAAAAGTGACTTTTTAATTATCTAAATCCCACTATAAATCTGAAGCAATATTCATATAATGTTTAAATAGCCTTTCCTATTTTTTTTTTTTATGTCCTTTCCTCTTTCATTATATTATATCTACATGCTGTATAGATTCAACTGAAAGGAATTATATTACACCTACAATGAGGTAAACATATAATTTTTATTTTATTTATTTCACTTAATTATATCACTTGTGATTGTTTTTGTCATATTGCAGCTTTAAATGATACTTAAAGGTTTTTGAGTCTTCTTTACTAGGCTGATTGCTAAGTTATACCGTTAATGGCTACAGTTACTTTCTTAGTGTCTTTCTTTTCCTTTTTTTTGTATGTTTCTTGTTTGTAATACTTCATCATTAATTACCACATTATTAAAAACCGAATGCAGAGTTTATAATTATGGGTAGAACTACTAGTCTGTCTTTGCTGTATTACAATGTTCTCACGTTATATGGATATAGTAGTGGTTTACACTTCACTCTGCTTTGTGAGCTCTTATGTGTCATTGCCTTGTTTTGTTTTCTTATAAAATATATTTCTTGGTAGCATGGCACAACACATTTTAATGTTAGCAGTCTAGTTGCAGTCTACTTTTGCTGCATGAGGGGTTGTTGTGGTGCCTCTAGTAATCTGAGATTGAGATATTTTTCCATGAATATTTAAACTGCCATTCAACACTTGAGGAGCTTACTGTTCAAGCAATGCAGCTGCCCAGCTTCTCCTGAACATCTATCCGGATAAGGTAGGTGATTATTCTGTAAATGTATCCTTCAATCTCTTTAAATGCTAGCTGTTAATTTGACTTCGCTGCTTAAATGGATTCCTTCACTCTCCTTAAATACTAGCTGTATATTTGACTTTACTATTTAATTGGAAGAGAGGTTGGACAGAGAATGACTGATGCACTTTTGTCAGTTGAATACATCTAAGCATGTCTGAAGTGGTTTGGTGGATCACTAGGCTTTGTGAATGTAGATTCTATCTGTGCCATGTTTGGCGGTGATTTTGATGGAACATTGATTAAGTGCCTTTTTTGTGTGTTATATGATTCTCTCTTGTGGTGTTAGGGAGCGAACTCTGATTTGGAGACTATTGGCTTTATGTAGTAGTCAGAGTTTAAGAGTTTCATATGACTTATGGTGGATTTTTTGTTATCTTGGCAGTTAATCACATAAAGACATGAGCTGTTTTAAGACAGATCCAAAATTTCTCAGACAGCTCGAGCCGTTGTAACTATTTTATACATTTCCCCTGCCTTCCATGGAAAATCTTGGCAATTTTCAGCTATATAAGCATTTCCCTGGTTACGTTTGAAAAGGGACATGATCAGGAGATATGAAACATCATGGATTACATGTATTTCCATTGAGAAAAGATTTATAAACTATATTACCAAATAAATAGCTGTTTTCTCATAATTAGTTTGCATTCCTTAACCCCTAATGTTCATTTCCAGTTCTGCAACTCATCAAAGCCATTATGTTCTCAGTATTCCTTTATAAAGCTCATATTTAGAGTGTTCTTGAATTGCAAAAATGTTTGACTTTAAACATGAAATAATGTATTTATGCAACTTGGTCTGTAAAATACCTACATTCACAAATGAGTACTTTCATTTTATTCCAGTATTGATTTTTGCAGCTATAAGATGTGGTACCTCAAATCCTTGTTTGTAGATCTATTTTTATGATATCATCATTCCCCAACAGTTGCCCAGGTAGATAAAGAAGTTCCTTAAGCTATACATTATGTGGGTGTTTTTTCTTATTTTATTTCACACTGTTATCTGTTATTATGCAATTTACAAGGGCATTGTCAACAAAATATTCATAGATCTGGCAGCACTTCTAATAGTGGTAGCTTATCAATTTTGGTAAAACTGTTTTGTCTTTGTCACAGTCAAGAGATTGTTGTGGTAGAAATTAATATAAACAAACAACTAAATAGTTATCTGACAAATGTACACTAATAATCACAGATCTTTCATTTATAATATATTAGGTACTGTCATAGCATATTTAAACTTCAACGGTCCAACTTATGTTCTTATTGTCAGCTTTAACTGGGATAATTAGTCTTTTATGATATTTATAATAAAATGACCGCATCCTCTTTGCCTATGCAGTTAGCACTATCTATACAGTCCTTAGGTAAAATTAACAAGTAAGTTCTATGAGGTTCAAGTTATTAACAAAAAAGCAAGCAGGCTGTAAGTACTCCAAACCACACTATTTATTGTGAGCGCTTTCATCAGGCACAATGCTCCAACTTCATCAGACAAAAGAAAAGACAACAATTAACCACTTTATATACATGCAAGTGGATGCAATTAAACCAACCACAAATTAACCATCAGTAAATTGCATTCACTAATTCATGTAAGGTTATAAAAACATCTATCTCCATTGTGGCAACAGTAAACAATTCAACTAATACAAGATATCTTCTCCATTTACGATGCGTATACTTAAAACCATATACAAAACATATCAGAAACCTATACATAAATACATGCATATAATAAAAATATATACGTTAAAGATTAAAAATTAACAAGGTGTAATACCCTTTCAGCTAAAATACTGGGGGAGCTAAACACATAGTTGATACAAGTGTGGGTAATTATAAAGTAAAAATTAAAACCTGAATGATTTTTACTTAATTATTCCTACATTTAAAAATGCAACATATATAGAACTACTATTACTTTCTGGTGTAGACAAAAATTGACATTGTTATTGAAAAGACTGTATAACTCTATAGATCTAAATTATGCTATAATCTGCTTACTACTTAAAGACACAGTTCTACTTGAAATTGATATTGTTAAGACAATTTCATTAAATCATGTTAGTATTAGATCAGGAAGCTGTAACATGTTGTGTGTAGTTCACTTAGAAGTATTTAGTGAAATGCTGCCTCAAATAGTAATATATAACAATATTGCTTCTGCAACTTTTCTTAACAGATTAGTTAATGGTATAACAGAAACCAAAACATGCAATAAAACTCGAGTGCTGTGTTGAAATGAACAGTACTGTAAACATTACAAGACATTAATTGACATTTTAATATTTGTTGGAAATGGCATATCAAATATGAATCTGGGAATCCTGATTTCAGCAAATCTACCTATCTTAACTACTCAGCAATCGAAGTAAAGAGGGGCACAAAATTCTACAAATATCTGGCAAAATATAAACTGTTTAATGATATAGAACACTCTGTTTGTGTTGTCAGTAATATGGTGGATATATATATATATATATATATATATATATATATACAATGTTGAAACAGATATCACAGACACATAATTAAAGAAATAATTAAAATAATCTGGTTTCTATGAGAAACATTTTAATTATAGAGGCTAACTCATTCCAAAGTTAATATGACAGTAAGAAAATGCATTCAAGTTACCTTATAAAATACACAATTGAACATTTTTATGTATATTTGAGCTTATATATGATGTAAAAAAAGTTAATAATTTTTTACATGTTTTATTGGATTTGCTTGTTTTTGATATTTTGAGCTCTTTCAAAGTTAGTTTATTTCTTTATCAGTTATATATTGCTGTAACTATTATTAAAATAATTTTCAGGGACAATAATTTAAGATTAATAATTAGTTCCATTTAGACATGTGCTGTAGTTTTATATAACAGCCTTAATATACAATAGTGTAGGAAAATTTACAGGAGGGTTAATTAATCATATTCAAAACATTTTTAAACACTATTTTGAGTGATATATTTATACAAAACATAGGTTCTGAATGGTAGGAATGAACCTATTCTGCTTAGATAGATAGTAAGACTTACTGTAGAAGGAATTATTGTCTAAGTCTGGAGTAATATACTCCATGAGGGATAGGAGGATTAGAATTTTATTATGTAATATAGTTCTTAATTGTTCTTACTTTGATGTCTACACATAAATCTTTTATCCATCATTAACTCTAAAAAACTCACCTTTTCATTAATAACTTACATGTTTTTCTCTAGTGGACTTTTAGCATTACTTATCATTCATATAAAAAACCCACAAAACTTACATAAATCAACAGCTAGATTTTAATAAATAGTTAACTTAAAGTGTCTATCAATTAATATAAATGGGCTGAATAATGGTTGTAAAAGCGATAGTGTTTATAAATTTCTAAACCTATTATCATCTCAGGTCGTGTTTGTTTATGAAACACATCTTTTAACAAACAATTTAAATAGGATTAATAATAAACAATATACAGTAATAGCTGACTCTCAATTTAACCAAAAAGGAAGAGGATTAGTTATTCTGTGGAAAAATACATTACCTATTCCACATATTTTAAGTACATATAGTGATGACAAAGCTATGTTTTGTTTAGTTAATATTTTAATTAATAAGAAGATATATCCATTAGTGAATATTATACTGGAGCCCTGCTTTAGGTGCAAAAACAGCCAAAATCTAATTAGAAAAGATACTTTAATACTCCAAAGGTTCTTTAATTATAGCTGGAGATTTTAATTGTATTCTGCATGAAGGGGATACTAATACAAAAAGAAACACAAAATATTGGCAGCTGCTAAAGCATTAAAAAGCTTTATAAATATACTTAATATTAAAGACTCTAAAGCGTATCTAGTTAAAGATTCTCTTCACTATACTCATTTCTCAAATAGATTTCATATGCAATTACTAATTGATAGCATTCTTATCTCTAATGATCTAGCTACATATTTAGATAAAGTTAAAATAACTTCATCCCCAATTTCAGATCATAATGCCATATTATTTGTTATTTTTTCTGACATATAATAATTATACACATTTTAAAAGAATACTGGCATATATCACAAATATGAAGATTTCAAAGAGATTTTTGATAAAAAGGTACAGCAATAACACAAAGAACATATCAGTAGTATATATTTGAGATGCTCTCAAATCTTATCTTTATGGAAGAATCATAAATTGGTATTCACTAAAAAGAAGTCAATGGGACAAATACTTAAAATAATTGCAAGAGAAAATTGATAAATTAAAACTTGAACATCAAAATAGTAAAACAATTCATTGCAAACAATAAATGATTTACAAAATAAATATTAAAAATTCTAAATCATAAAATCAAAATAAACATGGAGAAAATAAAATTAACTAATTACTCAATAAACCAAAAACCCAACAGAATGCATATCTTACAGACCCATATTTTTATTAAATGTTGATTATAAATTATTGATGTCCATCATAGCAAATAGGCTCCAATAATTTCTACTTTAATTAATAAAGATCAAACTGGTTTTGTTAAAAATAGAAATAGTTTTGAAAATATCAAAAGAATCTTAACGATAATTGATTATGCAAACAAAATAAAAGAACACCTAACATTAATAAGCTTAGATATTAATAGTGCATTTCATACTGTCAATTGGGACTACCTCTCACTAGTATTGCAGGAATGCAATTTTCCAACAGGCTTCCAACAACTCATAAATAATTTATATGAGAATTATTTGGTCTGCACAAAAATAGACTCTTATATTGCACAAGCAATACCAATTACCAGGGGTACAAAACAAGGCTGCCTACTTTCCCCATTACTATTTACCTTAGTTATGGAACCTTTCGCAAATTACATAAGAGTAAATCCAGAACTTAAAGGAGATAAATTGGGGTATAACTTAAACTCTAAAATACTTTTATTTGCAGATGATATTTTATTAACACTCACAGGTAACAACAACACCCTTAGTTTCCTATTTAAAGCTATTAAAACATTTCAGGCGAAATCAGGAATTATGTTCAACGAAGACAAAATGAAAATCTTATGTATCAATTCTAATCCTATTAACATACCACAACAAAATTCAAAATATCTAGTTACTGATGACAAAATAAAATACCTAGGAATAGGCTTAACTCAAAACATTAAAGATATAATTAATATAAATTTTAGCAAAGCTTTAGAAAACGTTAAACAACTTACTAATTGGAATATTTTTTTTTTACATTTGAAGAAAGATTTACAATCATTAAAATGGTAATATTGCCTAAAATATTATGCATAGTTCAATCTGTAGCTCTCCCCATTCCAAAACAGTACATAAGAGAATTTAACACTTTGATACTTAAATTCCTTTGGTATCCTAGCAGACCTAGGTTAGCACTTATACATCATCAACGTATTTGGTCCAATGGAGGAATAGGTATACAAGATATAGAATCATATTTCAGTTATTTCGTGGGCTAATAAAACATATTCTGCCAAGTGAAATGATATACAATGCTACATAATTATGTAAAATAGTCAAATAAACTATAATTCTTATAATAAAATAAACAATAATGCTTTTCTTTGGTTATTAAAAGAGTATTTACTAGGATATCAAAATATAACAATAAAGTTATCTTATATTACAACGATACTCACTAGTTTTAAAATTCTTGCATATAGGAAACCTGAATACAGAGTTTGGATCTTCTTAATCTTTTCTATTGCATACACACAAAATAATACAAATATGTTTAACACATTTTCAATGGATACATTTAAAGAAAAATAATTAATATTTTGGTTTCAACTAATGGAAAAAGAAAACATTTACTCACTTGATTATATATTAAGTAAGTTCAACTTAAATAAAGAAATATGTATAGATTTACAAAACTGCAAATTTGCTATAGAAAGAAGATTATCTTTGATGCAAGTTTCAATGAAAAAGGAGATGCCAAAGCTTATAGATTATTTGATACTATCAATTCACCAAAATTTTCCTAAAAAAAAAATATTTATCTAGAATTTATAAAATTATTAAAATTAAAACAGATTTTTGCCAAGATAATTATTGGGATTATTTTATAACTATAAACAACTATTTCCCAAGAGAAACTGGGAAAAAACTGATACTTACATCCTCTTTTCAAACCACAAGGTCACTAAGATGGAAGTTATTTTCATGCAAATTCATATATAAAGCCTTCATTACACTGCACAAACTAGAAATGATATCTGGGAAAAAAAGTTGGCTGTTGGAGATGTGGTCTAGATATTATAGTGAATTGGCAACATGATTTGTGAATGTAATATAATTAAACCTTTTTAGAATAATGTTTATTCTTACAGACTCTTTTTAATGATAACTTTCATCTAAACAAATTATTAATCATGTTTAATACCCCAGTTCCTTTATCTGTTAAGAAAATTGATCACCCTCTTCTATGTTCCCTCCTAACAATTGCAAATAAAGTGATAACAAGAAATTGAAAAAGTAATACTAGCCCAACAGTGAAAGAATTTTATAACATTGCAACTGAAACTTGTCATATGGAGATTTTAACAATCACAGAAACAACTATACAGAATTCTTCATTAAATTTGTGGATGAGACTCAAGAGACTACTGAACAAAAAGGCAACCAACTTTTTATATATATATATATAGTTATTGCATAACTGTTCTATTTTTATATTTAATTGGTAGACACCCTGTAAATAGTTTTGTTAGTTATCTGTTTGTTTGCAATTGTTTATATCTTTTATCTGCATATGTAATTCCTAATTATGTAATTTATGCTACTCATTTACAATCTTAATAAAAACATTTTGAAAAAAAAGAAAGTTTTGCTGGTTTCTAAAGTGAAGTAGCCAAGTCTCCTGGAGAAAGTGAGCTCCTTTGTGTCTGCTTATTTGATATTCCAAGAGGATGTTCACTAGTCTAATTTCATACCACTGCTTACTTTCACTATTCCTTTTCAAATATCACAGACCTGAGTTATTACTGGAAGTCACCCAGCAATTCACCATTATCGAAATGCTTCATAGGTTCATAGGTAGGTACTAGGCTATCTGCCTGAAGGCATTTATAAGCCTAGCCAGAATGTGTTGGCTTTTTCTGCCCCCTTAGAATAGTTCCCTGTGCCTCTGTCCACCAGAGCCACTGAAGTGATCCCGGGGTAAACTTTCTGTTTCCCATCCACTCGTCAAGGTTTCTCTTGAAGAGTGTTAACATGGAGCTCTGCCTAATGTAGATTGGAATCTTGTTCCAAAGCATGGGAAGTCTCTGGGACAGGAATCTATCCCTCCAGCATGTCCTATTTATTGTTGTGCTGAAGTTTAGATCCCTAGAGCATGTGGTTCAAGGGGATTAGGTTTTCTTTAGGTGGAGCATGTCCATCAATTCTGGGTTGGACATGGGCTTGTATGTCAGGCAGAGATCACCTCTGAGTAGGCGGCATGCAACCGAGTTCAGCTGGAGTTTCTTCAGTTGAGCTGTATAGGGCATCTGTTTGAGGCCAGTGATCCTCTTGGTGAGGTACTTCTGTGGTCTTTCCAGCTGTTGCAGGTGTCTTGTAAGATACATCCCAAATGGGGCGTTGTACTCTATGATGGGTCTGATGAGTGATGAGTAGAGGGGCACAATGACCTCTTTTGATCTGGATGCGAACCCTTTTGTGATTAGGTGGGCCACATAGAAGGATTTTCTAACCACTTTGGCAATGTGATTATCAAAGGAGAGATTACTATCTACTTGGGTCTCCAGATCCCATTTTACTTTTCCATATTTAGGGGACTACCACCCATGTGGTAGTTTGTGGCTACTTTGTTTTTTTCCAAAGGGGATGACTATGCACTTTTTGGCATTTAGCTTGAGGCCATGATTTTGACACCAGGTATCTGTCTCAGTGAGACCCTTTTGGAGAATGTCTGTGTCAGCCAGAGAGTCAATTATAGCCCCTAGTTTGCAGTCATCTGTGAACTTGGTCAGCCATAGTCCTCCTGTGCTTGCCTGTACCACTGAGAAGTATATGCCGAACAGGAGGGGTCATAGGACTGAGCCATGGGGAACGCCACTTGTAACCGGTTTGGAGTCTGACCTAGCTCCCACAACTCTCACTATGTGGGTTCTGTCCATGAGCCAGTTGGCAGCCCATCTTGTGATGTAGGGGTTTATGTTCAGGCTGGTGAGCTTGTCTATAATACCAGAATGGGGAATGGTGTCAAAGGCCTTTGCAAGGTCAAGGTAGGCTGTGTGTACCACCTTTTCCTCATCTATAACCATGGTAACTGTCTCAAAGAAGTCCATCAGGTTTAGGAGGCATGATCTGCCCTTAACAAAGCCGAACTGAGTAGGGTCCAGTGTTTGGAGGTTCCCAATGTCTCTGTTAATGAGTTCCATGATGATGCGCTCCATAGCCTTGCAGACCAAGCTAGTCAGGCTTATAGGGTGATAGTTCCCGGGGTCTGTTGTGGCTCCACCTTTGCGGAGTGGAATAACTGTTGCTGTGCACCACTCTATGGGTATGTAGCCTGTGGAGAAGCTGAGTTTGAACTGTGTGTTTAGGTGAGGGGTTAGTTTGTCTTTGAGCATGTGTAGGATGCAGCCTGGTACACTGTCCAGTCCCATTGATGCTGTGTTTTGGGGTTTGGTGAGGGCTGTTTTAACCTGACTGTCTGTGATTTCAGGGGCTCTACATTCTTCTGGTATGGTTATGGCCCCTTTTGGGGGTGAGAAGGGTTGTAGTTTGCACTGAACCTGCCTGCCAGGATGTTGGCAATATCGGTCGGTTCAGTGTATTTTGTGCCATTCTGCACTAACTACGAGCAGATCTGAGCATTGCCACTTAGATTCTTGACATAGCTAAAGAATGCCTTGTGGTTATCTTTAGAGTCCTTGGCAATTTTTCTTTAAAAGCTAGCCTTGGATGATTTTATGAGGGATCATAGTTTCTTGCTGATACTAATCATGGCTGTCTTCCCTTCTTGGGGTTTTACTCTTTTCTGTACTAGTTACCTCCTTCTGTTGTATAGCTTGTTTATGGCAGGGTCCACCAGACTGGTTTCCTTTTCTTGGAGGAGTGAGTCTTGGTTTTGTTTGGGATAGCACGATCCATGCATTCTTGTAGGTGCCCATAGAATGCATTAGTAAAGGATTTTGCAGCTTGGACAGCATTATCCTTTAGCATGGGGGCTTTGAAACTTTCCACCTCAGTCTTAAGTAACGTGAAGTTTGCTTTTGAAAAATGTTCATGGTGGTTCCCTTGTCCAGGGGTGGGGGCAGAATGTGGATATCCAAAGTGATTTGTTTATGGTCAGATCTAACCAGCAAGGGGATGACCTCCGGTGTGGAACACCGGTCACCTATGTTGGTGATGACCAGGTCCAATATGTTGTCACCTCTGGTAAGAGCGTTGACCAGTTGATCCAGGGTGTTTGCATTTATAAATTCTAGGAAATGTTGGGCAAGGGAGTTAGTACTTGAGTAGTTCTCCAAGTTAATGTTTGGGTAAATGAAATCTCCTAATATTAGGGTGTTTGGTGGGATATTTATGTTTCCCAGTGTTCCACAAAGGCAGAATGGGGGTCCTGGAACATGGTGGGTGATCTGTAGCAAGCTACAATTTGAATTGCAGTTTTTCCTGTTGTTAGTTGCACGTGGATGATCTCTGAAGCCACGTGTTGTGCCACTAACCTGGAGGTGTGGGTATCCTTGATGAATATGGATACGCCCCCGCCTTTTGTATTTTGGTCTGGGTTCTGTGGCCAAAATGTATGGTATGAGTTGTAGCCTGGTAGTGCTGGGGTGCTCTCTGGAGCCTTAAACCAGGTTTCTGTTACTGCACATATATCGATTTTCTCCATACTGAGGAGTGCCTCAAGTGCGTGCATTTTGAGGTTTAGACTTCTGGTATTGAGTAGCATTACCCTCAGTTTTTTGTTACTTGTGCTATTTACGGTGGTGGGTTTGTCTTTTGAGCCTTGCCTAAAAAAGGTACTATGAGGGTGGCAAGAGCCTTGGCCAGTATTCGAAAGCCTAAGAGTGTCAGGTGCAAGCCAGCTCTAGTGAAGCAGTGTGGCTTGTTGAGCATGTCATCCCAGGTGGACAGACACTGGATCCCCTTTGAATCACACCAGAAACTTAGCCAATTGTTGAAATTGATATTTTTTTCTTTATACCGTGGTATCATTCTTGGTGTGGGCAGGATGCTACTCAGGGTCAGGATCATACCGGCCTGGGCTACGTGATCAGAGAGCTCTTCCATATCTCTTTTCATGTAGTCCAGAGAGGTACAGCTCAGGTCATTCACACCAACATGGACAATGACAGAGTTATATTTGTACTTGTTCTGGAGTGCTTTTGTCATGTGGCGGATCCTGGCACCTGACAGGCAGCTAACAGTAACCTTCTCCTTATTCAGCCTAGTGAGTGGGACGTCAATGTGCCTGACTATAGAGTCACCTATTACTAGTATGTGGGGTATGTTATTTTGCCTTAAGGGCTGTGATTGCGTGGCACACTGGTTTTGTGAAGTATGAGTTTCATAGTTTGTGTTGGGGGGGTGGAGGTTGCTTGGATGTCTGCTTTGGAGATCTCTGTTGCTTTTGCAGATTTTTATTTAGAGCCTCTGAGTATGTTTTCATGTATTTATGTGTGTTTTTTGCCGGTGCTGGTTTAATGGGTCTATGCAAGTATTTCCCTTCTCCTCTTGACTGTCTGATCCAGTCTTGGGTTGAGAGAGCTTAACCTCCAGTTTGGCTGTACAATTGCATCTCTTGCATGTATTAGTGTTTGGTGCTAGGAGGAGAGGGTTGTCTGTGTATATGAAGCAGTTGTAACAGTGCCTCAGAATGCCCAGATTTACCAGTTGGACTGGAAAGCACACCTGAAACTGCCCTTTGGACAAACCTGGATAGGAACAGTGAACTGTTTTACTGGATGGCTGGTAAGGTCGAATAGGGAGAGCCTTGTCCTTCTGTACAGTATGGGGGGGGTCTAGTGCTAGGGTTTATAAGTGCTTGCTATGAGTTTAGAGCAAGTGATGGGTTGAGAAATGAATGGCTTGAGTGCTTAAGTTGAAGGTTTGTCTAGTTCCAAGGGAAAATTTGAAGAGGAGACTTTGTGTAGCCAGGAATAGTTATACCCTAGCTAACCAGTGCTGTCCAGTGTGCAAAACTAGGCAAATGATTTTTTTATAGCAGGGAAATGAAAGAGATAGAAATTAGCCCAAAATGGCCAATAATCTACTAATTTCTGGGCTGAAACCACTCCTCCAGGGACAGATAGGCTGCTCAAAACTCCCCTCTCTCACAGGTGAACAGAGAAACTTCCTTCTGTCCAAGTAAGGTATGGGCAAACACAGAGATTTGTAACATAGCCCTGAATTCAGCACTAAACTGCAAAGTGGACTATACTAGCATAGAAAGGTGGAAAACAAGTATACAATTACTACTCATCAGTATACAATGTCTACTTCTTCCTTTTTTCATTAAAACACATTTTGAAGTAATGCTAAAAAGGATAAGTTTGTGTTACTGGGTTCTTGTCAGAAGAATGAAGACGCATTATGTCGAATGCGTCTTTGTCGAACTGTAAATGTCGAAAACACAAAATGACGAAACAACTTTTAAGCAAATTCTTTCCCTGGGAAAGAAGTTGCTTGGCCGCTTCCATCACTTTGCCATTTTCGGGACTGTAGTGTGATCTCGGAGTTGGTATATTTAAGTAGGGGGGATGTGGGGGATGAAGCCCCCCACTTAAAATAGTGTTTAGTGTGTGGGGTTTTTTTTTTTCTTTTTTTTTTTTGGGAACAGCTGGCTGTTTGTTCTTTTTTGTTTTTGTTCTTTTGTGGTCGATATAACAGCATTTGATCTTTTGATCATTCACTGTAATAACATAGAGCCATGTTACTCTCTGAATGCTGCTCTTTATGTGATATAGAAACAATTTTATGCTCTTCCAGGAACATATCTAAACCCTGTTAGATACTCAGCTCATATCTCAACTGTACTGCACCATATGACATAATTATGACCACAATGGCTTTTGTATTAGCAGCTACATTTTTGTTTTATAATTATCTGAGTGTGGAATAATGCATTTAATCTGTAGAAGCAATATACTGAAGGTCCTTTTCAGAAGTACAAGAACTCTCATTTCTGAAAGGGAAGCTTCACCACCTGCACCCCACGATGTCAGGGGCTGCAACTACTACAGCCCTACTACTTTCTCCTAAATAGTACTGTGGTTTTAGAAATTCAATTGCCTGAATCATTAAAATGCCATGCTGTGATACCCTGAGCTTAGACTGGGGATATGGGAAGAAGAATAAGGTAAGCGTAAAGGGGGTGAGAGGGTTAGGTGGGGAAAGGGAACATAAGAAAAAGGGAAAGATGTAGGAACATCACCTTTAGTACAATCTATGTGATGTTTGCTCTCCCATGCTGAGTAAGAAGGATTTTACTATACACTTAACAGTGCCTTCAAAGGTGCTTGATTGCCTACAAGAGGACAAATCTCGTGTTATAGCAATATATATTAGTTACAGGATACCTCTCAACTGTCCAAATTTGGGGAACACCCTTAAGATTTTCTCTACTTCATGTATTCTAAAATTGGAAGCTATTTTTAGAAATTCTAAGAGAATAGTGCCAGCAATTAAAAAGTGTCATTAATCTGGTTCATTTTCCCTAATCTTTTTTTTTACTGTGTCTCCACTACTGGAGGTATGATTTACAGTAACATTATTGAGAGATGGGACTAGGAAGCAAGGATAAAGACAATCTTTGCCCTGGTTAAGTCTTAATGGAACACATTTGTGTTTTGTCAACGTAATATCATATTAGTTAAAGTAATAATATCACATAATGTAAAACCAGAGAATATCCTTGTGACTAGAAAAGATATAATGGCAAGCTGGTAGATACTGGGCAGAATGGTGACTTTGCCTTATAGATCCAGGGCCCAGGGTTCAGTCCTAATCTTGAGTCAGTCTCTCTGTGTGTACTTTGCATATTGCCCCTATAGTTGCATGGGTTTTTTCTGGATAGTCTGGCATAACTGCACCTCTAAAACATGCTGGTTGACTGGTTACTCTAAAGTGCCCATACATGTTAACATTTGCCCTTACCCTTCTGGTCTCATTCATAGCTGAAAGGGATCTATGATGACCAGTGCATGCATCTGATTATCAAATGAATAAATTACAGTTAAAAATGTGTGTCAGTATGTTGTCTGTTAAACTAATTTAAAATTCTGAGCACTGAATGTTTTTGAGTGCATAGCCAAACAGTACCTTGGGTTTAGATTGATTAAACTTGCAGACTTAATACAACTTCACTTCTTTTTATTTAATTTATGGTGCAGGGTGGTTATTGGAGGCTTATATGTTAAAGCAATCACTATTTATGCTAATCTGTAGATTGATATGATACATAGCATTACTAAGATAAAAGATGTGATTGAAGACAGTTTGGCTTTCAAAAATGTACTTAAAGTAGTCACCTTCAGTGGCATAGTGGGATAAAGCCCTGACTGCAGTACAGGTGACACAGGTTTGATTAGTGCTTCTTGAACTTGGCAGGGTTGGATGGGGGAGGAGTTCAATGGCTGGCTGCTGAGGTCTATATTATATCATCGAACGTTTAAAAAAGCAAACAATGAATACTCAACCTCATGTAAGCGAAAGCTTACAATCTCGAAAGCTCAGCACAGCAATTTTTTTCCAAGGGAAAAAAATCGCTGTTCCAAAAAAAAAAAGAGAAAAAAAAATTGAAAGAATACATAAAGTGGGGGGCTTTTCCCCCCACACACACTGATGTGGGGGGCTGTGCCACCCACACCCCCTCTACTTAAATATACCAACTCCGAGATCGCACTACAGTGCCAAAAATGGCAAAGTAACGGAAGCGGCCAAGCGAATTCTTTCCTTGGGAAAGAATTTGCTTAAAAGCCGCTTTGCTATTTTGCCTTTTCATTGTTTTAAGTTCGACTAACACACATTCGATAGAATGCGTCTTCGGTCATCTAATAGGAACCCAGCTTCTGCCATTTCATCCATCCTTGGAAGAAGCAAGTGGATCTGGCACTTGGGTGACACCTAGTGACAACACTAGGTGTTGCAGCCACAGTGCATATACATGTATCCAAGTAAGCATGCAGAGGCATGCTCCCTACAACAGGCAGCACCTGATGGAGCTCAAAGGAACATGTGAAGGAGTAGTATGCTGCATTAGGGAATGAGTTGGCTGTTCCAAGGACCAGTAAGCTGGCCCACTACCTACCACCTGACTGTTATGTACTGATTGGGTTACCCAGGAAGAAATTAATGGGCTGTAAGGCTATCACCTAGCCCAGGGATGCCTGAATCTTACCTCCCAGTATGAACTGGTTGACTGGGTGAAGGTAAGTGAATCATCAGGTCAGTTCTGTAGAAGGAAAAAAGACCTCATCTGCAGCATTGTCTTGTAGATCCACATAGCACCATCATTTATGGACTTCCATTTCGAGGCCATCACACCCTCTCATTGTTCAGACTTTGGGGATATCCTACTCTTGCCACCTCACCTGCCATCTGGGCAATGAATCTGATTCATTATCTAGATGATGCATGGAGCACAGCAGAAATCTGACAAAATGAATGTTCAGGTGTGCAACATCCCTCCTTCATAGATTACTAAGGCTGTTTTTGACCAGGAGGGCATCATTAACTGTGTTCCTTTATGTAAACAGATAAATACAGTTTTAGTGTCCGTAGCTGAATAGCTCACTAGGCAGCTGCTTAGTCTTCTTCTGGCTAAGGCTGGCCATGACTGATATAGTTTGTTTGCATAACTTTATAGCCTGATCTAATTATAACTGGGTTAGAGCATTCTAGGTACCCTGGATATTTCCTCTAAGAGCAGCTGCTGTGCAGTGCATTTGCTGCCCAATTTTATGTATGTTCTCTAAGTAGGAAAATTCCTGCAGAATCTGAAACTGTATTCCTTTCTCCACATTTATTGAAAACATGGTAGTATTTCTGAATATATCAAGTAAGTCTGTAGGCATATGTGATACACATTGTTTTGTGTGTATCTGTTCCTTTTTAATTGCAGGTAACAGTCTCACAGCCACCCAGTCGTATAACACCTGCTTCTCTCCTGTTAAAATGTTTGCCTTCACCTCAATAGGATAGTATAGAACATTACATAATTAGTTTTAATAAGTAACCACTACTTATTTCTAAATATGTCAGTCATATTAGAGTATAAAACAGATACCATACTCTCAGTATCAAATATTTTGAATCAGTTTTTAAGTACATGAGCTAGAAGCAGTGTGCTGACATGCAAGATTCCTGTTTTTTGTTTTTGTTCTGACCCATGCTGATATACTGATCATCTGCCTAGGTCATCTGATTAGCATACAATTCAGTATACAAGCTGCTTCACTCTGATAAACATTATTTGCCTTGAGCCCTACGGCCCCTTTCTGGACTTAGAATGCTACTATCCTGCTATAAACATGGAAAGAGTAGAGGATCATCTCAGTCACTCCCTCATTCAAAGACAATTTGCCTTGTGTAGCAGCCCAAGACCATTTTCCTTATGTAGAAACCCAACTTTGTCAAAAATAACATTTCCTGACTTACTCCACTCTTCTCACATCCTCTTTGCTGTACTGATGAGCCATAAGGTGGGTGAAACATGTCAATTGACTAAAACACATGCATGTCCTTAAAGGGTAATTTGTATATCTTTCTATGGGTCTGTGTAAAAGGAGGTTTAGGGTATTACACATTAAAGTCAATGGTTTAACAGGGACTTTTTGATGTTTTGCTTTTGAGGTTTTTCTGTGTGACCTTTTTTGTTTGCTGGTTTGCTATTTGATAGGAAACTAATTTGGCTCTTAGAATTGCCTTACCCAACCATTATGTTCTCTCCTTGTCAACCTCAAAAGCTGGTCACCTTTCAGCTTTGCCTGACCCAGTCTATATATTATCACAATATTACCACATTATTTGGAATAGCCCTGCCTTGTTCAGTTCCATATTTCTGGTAATACCTGGAATCTTATAACACTCATAGCATTGTATGTTAGTTGTCACTTGCTCTTCAGCAGATCCTAAATTTTTCTTAGAGACTGCAAATCATTGTCTGATTTTCATATGTAAATCTTTTACCTCTTAAAATGACTTGTTAGTGAACAGTATCTACTGTAAAGTTTCCTTGTCTCTGACTATTACTATTCAGTTATCTTCAGGTTACCTCTCAGATTTTGTAAACACTACTGCCCAACAACAAAATTATTGTCTTCTATCCATGTCTAATAATGAACATATCAGTGATGTGCAGATTGGCATTCAAGCGTATTAAATGTAAATATGTTACACTATGCCAATAATCAATAATTTTAAAAAGAAAACTTTATGTAATGTCTTAGAAAAATTACACGGCATCGAAGGAATCCTTAAAGAAAAGTTTTTTTTTTTTTTGCTATCCTGTTCCTGTCATGCTCCATGGAAATTGAACCCAGTCCTGAGCCATTTCAATACTCAAAACACAGTACACAGAATATCTGGTCCCACCTCCACATCTTAAACAGCCTGAAAATTGTATATCTTAGTATTAGAATTTCATGTATTAAACTTAAAGACTTTCAGGCCTGGCTCTCACATATCCAGCCTCAACTGACTGTAGTCATAGAAACGTGATAAAGCTAATTATTGTCAATTCAGGCATCAATATGCCTGAATACACCAACTTACCGAAATAAAAGTGCCATTAAAAGAGGGGGGAGAAGAACCATTTTCCACAACTGCATCACATTCTCCCAGGCTAAAACTCAATTTCTTTCTTTGTCTCCTAGCTTCTTTACACGTAAGACAAACAAAATACCCTACCATGGTCTATGTATATATTAAACCCGACCTAGCCTCAAAACTTGTTTCCACCAGAGTCTTCTGGTTTGTTCATAATACAAACTGAAAACTCTTACTTTTGTGACTGTAACAGCTACTGTGACCTGAGTAGTTAAAAATGTTGTAATCAATAACTGTACAGCATTACTATTCAGCCTACCCATAAAAATAAAATATAGGCATGGAACATATTTTTGACTGGATCCTAACAAGACAGCCTGAAAACATCCCTGTCACAACTTGTGTTGCCCTTGCTCACTATCTAAGTAGCCACAAATAGATGCAGTTTGAAAGTGCATTTGTTTAACATTTCCCAAAAAAACATACTCAATGTCTTAAACATAAAAGGCTTGCACCATGGTAAAAAATGGTAAAATTTTCTATGCAAAAAGGCTTGCAACATAGTAAAAGTTGATCACATTTTCTATGCAATCAACTGGTCTTCTGTTAAATTCCTACCTTCATTGAACACTACTGCCAAAATTTTTAATAATACTCTGAAGTTAATACCTGACAAATATGTGTCAGCAAGATAGGTTAGATCAGAAAGTAACAGACCATCACTGAGGAACAAAACCATTATGGCAGATATGTCTAAAAGAAACAGTCTATAAAGCTTACAAATTAAGTGGAGATATTAGGTATTGAGATACAGATCAATGCCAAAAACAAATATCAAATGACCATCAGAAAGGCAAAATGAGGCTTTTGCAAACCAAACGTTTCTTTTTTAAATTAACTTAAGCCATCAGTACTTCAGATTCAACAGCTCTTGAGGAAAAAAAAACTGAATACAAGGAGCATTTTACCAGAAGCCAGCAACATCAGATAAGGGTTATAGTGATAAAGAGTAGTAAAATGGAAGCAGTAATTTTTTTAACACTGATACGACCAATGGTGATACTAGTTCTGACCCTTTAGGTCCACCAACATCAACGAGATCCAAGAGACCTATCAATCAACAGTGACAGAAGAAAGAGATCCTGCAGTGAATCAACATTGGTGGAGAACACACAATCCAGAGACACCCTGACAGAGGAAGAGGGGGAGACATCCTAGCTAGATGATGGGAACATATGTCAAACTATTACTAATGAATTTGGTGCCTTTAAAATTTATAATTTTAGTTATATACCTGTCACTGTGGGGCATACCAATTTATTTCAAAAGGGTTAACATTTGTACCTACTAAAAAGGCAGCTATCACTAGGTATGTCTTGGATATTAAGTTGTTTACTAGAAAGCTGAACTTGGGTGTTCTTTTTTTTTTCAAAACTGAACATACTGACTTTAAACAAGAATTTAAGAGGACCAGTAACTATAACCCATCCTTACATCTGGTCATATCTCTTTTCGAGAAACTATGTGAGTATGATATCTGCAATGTATAGAGGAATAATAAAAAATCATTACAATTTAATTTAACAAATGATGAATTGAAATTGTTGGCAAATATATCGCAAAACTATGAGATTCGACTAATGAAACCAGACAAGGGTGGGTAAGCTTGTGCTCAAGAATACGTTAGATTACAATATGAAAACTGAGACATTGTTACTAGCAGATCAGTATGAAGAGTCATCTAGGAACCAGTTAAGTATACTGTAGCTTACAGTAAAATTGACTGGACTTTGTATGATCTACTGATGCAAATACGATAACATCAGTAGAGGACAATCTGGTCAATATGGAACACCCTAGATTACCAGGTATATTCAGGATCCCAAAAATCCATAAGCATCTTACAGATCCACCATTAAGACCAATTGTTGATGCTAATGGGTCAAAAATATCGGGCATGGTGAATTTTATTGATATTACTTTAAAGGAGCTGTTGGAAAATAAACTGCTATTTATAAAAAATTGTGGGATTTTCTTAGGAAGGTCAGGCAGGAACTATAGATGGATGATTTGATTTTGGTAACAATCAACATCAAAAATCTCTTTTCTATGCTCCCACATAATTTGGGAGCTGAATATTTTCTGAATTATCTAATAAAAAATAAGTGCATGCATATGAAGGTTATTGATGTTCTCGGTTTTTATTAAACTTATTTTGGGAAATAACTTTATATACTTTGATGAGAAGGTATATAAACAAAAGACCAATGTAACTATGGGTTCTAGTTGTGCCCCAGTGTTTGTAAATATAGAAATAGCTTACTGAGAGCACTGCGATGTATTTAATTTGGGATACAAAGGGGTAGGGACTCTATATGGACGTTACGTTGATAATCTGGTCATCTTTTGGAATGACACCAAAGAAAAATTAATAGAATTTTTTGAGTACATCAGTAGCACTACTCATTTTTTACGATTTATTATGGACTATTCAACCACTACCCTGAATTATTTGGATGTTCAGATTACTAAAGATGTTGTTAATAAGAGATTTTTCTCGAACATTTACAGAAAGCCCACCTCTTTGAATGCCTTATTACACTTCGATAGTTCCCATGGTAAAAGGGCAATTGGTCAGGTTATGACATATGATTTTGGATCCTGTTTTATTCCAATAAGGAACTGATAATCTTTGGTCTATACATAGAAGAAGAGGTCATCCAGAGGACTTTCTTGGTAACATTTTTTATAGAGGTTAAAAAAAAAAAAAGCTAATGGGTTGTATTTTTCCCTTTTTGGAGAATCAGTACCCACTCTGTAGTCCTGCATAACAATAACAATCAAACAATAAGTGATTATAACCATAGCCTAGTGCTCACTTACAATGGGGATAGTGAGGTCATTTCTCAAATAGTAAGAAGGAAGTGGAAGGTGTTCGAACTAGGCTGGATAAATCAAGAGGCAGATGGCAACAATACCCATATAGTATTTAGGAGGGCTTGGTGTCTCAAAAACTATATTGAACAAATGGGAGATACAAGTAATATCTGCTCACAACTTAGTGTTACTAGGAAGGGGACTTTTAGGTGTGGTAGGTGTTCCTAGTGTTCTCTTTTATTAGAAAGTAATGGTATTAAGGTCAAGGGATATGGTTATGTTAAATCTGATATATGTACATGTCAACCGTATTTCCAAGGGGGTTATGTATATTGCTATATGTTAGATTTGCTTTAACTTTTATGTAGGGAAAACTGAGAGGGTTTTCAAGACACGATATATGAGCATATGTATTCTGTGAAAAAACAGAATCAGACAAATGCCTTTTGGAAGCATATTCAGCAGAATGGAGGACATTTATTTAAGTTTTTTGGATCAGACACTGTGGGATCAGATTTAAGGGGTGGACTGTGGAAATATTAGCTGGAAGAGAAAGAGCTATGGTCTTAACAAGATTGTTTCTATTTTACCTATTTTAAAATTGAAATCTACAGGTTATGGTGTTTAATTCAGGGAATAATTGTATTGTTTATAATTTAATATGTAATTGAGAAGTGTTTGTTGCAAAGCACTAATAATTATGGGACGGGTTTCTATTTTCGTTTTTATTCAAGTTATTTTATATTTGACTTGGAATAACATGGTACTGTCATTTTAAATGTTTGAAAAGTCTAATGAAGTTTAACACTTCCTGTTTTAATTTTATTTATGGAAGTTATGTTTTATTTAGTTTATCTCTGATGAAGTGCTGTAATAATTTATTGGGGTGAAAGCACTTAGATTTGTTTCATCAAATGGTTGTTCCATCTTAGTCGTAGTACCATTTTTGTTTCCTGAGTTCTGGACAGCTGTATGATACTGTATCATTTGTGTGAATGCTAAGACTGTGAGTCGTGTGCAGTCTTGGCTACAAGGCACTTTCCTGATGTTAGTGTATGACCCAGGGTGAATGCGCCTGTTAGTGTCAGGGGGATGAGTAAGCTTGTTAGTGTATGATAAGAGACTAAGTGTGCATGATGGTGTTGGGGAGGATGACTAAGTGTGTTAGTAGATGACAAGGAGGTGAGTGTGTATCTTAGTGTTCGGACAAAATGAATGAGCATGTCAGTGTAAGACAAGGGGGTAGAATTAGGGAGAATAAGCAAACTTCTTAGAGTATAATAAGAGGCTAAATGTGCATGTTAATGTCATGGAGGATGAATGAGCATATTAGTGTATGGGAAGGGAGTTACTGTGCATGTTAATGTCAGAGACAGGGTAGGAGTGCACGTTAGTTTGGGGGAATGATGAATGAGCATGTTAGTGTATGACAAGGATGTGCATGTTAGCGTCAGGTACCACAAGTAAGAAAGAACGTTAGTGTATGGTAAGGGGATTACTGTGCATATTAGTGAAGGAGAAGGAGGAGGAAAACCAATGTACATAATAGCATGCATATAAGAGCATGGGGGGAGTGACTATGTATGTCAGTGTATTGGAAGAATATGAATATGCATGCTAGTGTGGGTGAGGATAATGAATATGCATGTTAGTGTGGGAGAGGAGGGTGAGTATGCAGGTTAGTGTGTGAGAGGAGGGTGAGAATACATGTTAGTGTGAGGGAGGAGGATGAGTATGCATGTCAGTGTAGGGGAGGAGGAGAAGTATGCAGGTTAGTGTGGAGGACGAGGGTTAGTATGCATGTTAGCATGAGAGAAGAGGGTGAGCATGCATGTTCATGTAGATGAGAAGAGTGAGTATGCATGTTAGTGTGTAGGAGGAGGGTGAGTATGCATGTTCATGTAGTTGAAGAGGGTAAGTATGAATGTTAATGTAGGGAAGGAGGGTGAGTATGCATTTTAGTGTCAGGGGGGAGCGTGAGTATGCATGTTGGTTTGTGGAAACACTGCAGATTTCCATATTAGTGCAGGAGAGAAGAGAAGGTGCATGTCAGTGTAGGGGAGGACTGTGAATGTACCTGTTAGAATGAGAAGAATATAAATGAGTATGTTAATGGAGTGGGTTTGAACATGTTAATGCATGGGTGTAAATATGCATGTCACTATGAGTGTGAGTGCACCCGTTAGTATAGTGGGACTGAGCATGTGGGTGTCTGGTAGGAGGGTAAATTTACATGTCACTGTGAGAGAGAGTGTGCACGTTACTGTAGTGGGATTGAGTATGTGGGTGTCTGGCAGGAGAGTAAATGTGCATGTCACTGTGGGAATGAGAGTGCACATTAGTGTAGTGGGATTTTGTATGCGGGTGTAAGGCAGGAAGGTAAATAATATGCATGTCACCGTGAGGGTGACTGCACATTTTAATGTTGTGTAATTCAGCATGTTGGTGTAATGCAGGAGGGTAAATGTACATGTCACTATGGGTAAGATGAGTACGCATGTTAGTGTAGGGGAAAGGTGAGTGTACATGTCAGTGTAAGGGACTAAATATATGTGCATTTTAGTGTAGGAGAGGAGCATGATTGTGCATGTTGGGACAGATGTGAAGGGTGAGTATGCATGGTAGTGATGGGATAAGGGTGAGTATTTATTTTGGTGTGGGGAAGGGGATGAGTGTGCATGATAGTGCAGAAAGGAAGGTAAGTGTCCATTTTAACATTGTAGAGAGAAAGTGAGTGTGCATGTTAAAGCTGGGCGGAAAGTCATTCCCCGGGATTCATGAAGCTTGCGCCAGGCGCATGCATAGCTTAGGCGTCATAACGCCAAATATGGCAGTCGAGCGATTCAGGTACGATGCAATTCCACGTGCACTACCGGCTTACGCCAGATCTGCGCAGCCCCCGGCGTAGGTATGTTAATCACCCCATGTGCAGTGTTGCACCATGCAAATGAAGGCATATAGCGATTCATGAAGTGGTGCAGGCGTAGCGTAAGCCCACGGAAATGTAAACCAAAAAACACGGTTTACATTTTCCCAAACAGAACATCGGAGCTATGGAAGAGGGCCAGACCCAGGTATCACAACGTTAATATATGCCAATGGCAAAATACTCAGCCAATGGCATAAGAAAAAATGCACAACACGTAAATAACAACATTTAATGTCATGTCCACAGTAACGCACAGCACAACCGCAGGGCATGTGTGTGGAAGCTGTAACATAAAGAAATAATATAAAAATGTCATAAAATCGCAACGTAATAGAAATCAGGTTTACAGCATAATACACAATGGTAGACATGGAACACCACAACCAAGGTGCAAGGATTGCTAAGGGCTTGCGATAGTGTTCGGCATGGTAACTATGGATTAGTAGTCAATGCCATGCAAATGAGGCAGATAATACTGAATCGCAAATGTCCCGCCGGTTGAAGGTTGTACCATACGGCGCAGTGGTATAACACCGAGGAGTGGCTCAGAGGAGATACATGACATCAGCAGAGGGGTGTGCCACCGTAGCAGTAAGCACATTGGAGCATTGCAAATCTGGCCTGTCCATTGCTAAGCAAAGCTGCAGGACATGGCTGGGGAGGAATCGTTTAGCTGAGAGCACACATGGTGGCCAAAAGCGCATGTGTACGAGAATGAAAATGTGCCCGAAACCCAGTAATTGGACGCACGCACTGCAAACAATAGTAGAAACAGGAAGGTCAGGGGAAGAAAAGAAGGAAATGCGGAAGTAGGGTAATTGGAGTACTAATGAGCAATCAACACCAATTAACCCACGAAGGCCAATCAACGGCAGCTGACAAGTCTGCTTGCAGAAACCTGCAAAACAGGATAGGGGAGGCATTGGAATGCAAAGAAAGCAGGGGAGGTATTGGATTTCAAAGATAGGAGACCTGACACAGCAGAGCAAAGCAAACCGACAGCAGACCGTCAGTAGCATACATAACGCAAGATACGCCAGGTCCAGGAAAGTACAAATGAAAGTAGGCTGCAGGATGCATGCCAGAAAATGGTAGGTGCTACACGCAGAAATGTAAAGGGAATGTCAAGAGGTAATCCACGGCAGGCAAATGTAATTCAACACCAAAGGCACCACAATAGTAGTTCCAGCAGTAAAACACATAAGATAACCTGTAGCTACGATCGTACATACACACCCTATGACATCATCTGTGTTCACAGCACAAGAGTATAAAGTGTGAAAGCACCCAACACACACCTGTGTATTCCCAAACACTGCACCATAGGTGTAAACACACGGGGAACTTTTAGAATGTACATGTTGGGAGCTGCCATAGCTGTGATTCATCAGCATGTGTTAGAGACTGATGGTGTTGTGGAGGATGATGCTGACAACCACCGCAGGAGGAGAAGGAGAGTGTTCAGACCAAGGGTAACCTACCAGGGGCTACATGACCTGGAGATAGTAGAGTGTTACAGGGTGGACAGGGACATCTTACAGCAAATAGTGGAGCTGTGCCGGCCACACCTGAGAACCAGAAACAACAGAGGGGAACCCATCCCAGTGGACACGAAGGTATGTGTAAGCCTGCGAATACTGGCCACAGGTACCTTTCAAAGGCCAACTGGAGATATAATGGGTATCTCACAGGCATCTGCATCCAGGGTACTACACCAGTTCCTGGATGCCATGTTACCACATGCCAATGAGCAGATATACTTCCCCAGAACTCAGGAGGAGTTGGCCAGCAATATGCGCCACTTCCACCATGTGGCACAATACCCAGAGGTACTGGGTACGATAGGCTGCACGCACATACAAATCAAGTCACCACCTGGTGAGCAGGGTAGGCACTACATAAACCGCAAGAGATTCCACTCCATCAACTGCCAGGTCGTGTGCAATGCCCAGGGCATTATCATGGATGTGTGTGCTGGCAGCCCTGGAAGCTACCATGACTCCCATATCTGGCATGCCTCACAGCTGTATCAGGTATTTGTCAGGGGGGACATCCCACATGGCCATCTCGTGGGGGATGCTGGCTATGCACTGGATCCGTGGATGATGTCTCCCATCAGAAATGCACACACACCCATGCAAGAACGCCATAATGAGTCACACGCACAAACCAGAATCATCATAGAGCATGTGTTTGGGATGCTGAAATCACGGTTCCGGTGCTTGGATACATCTGATGGAGCCTTGCAGTACTCTCCAGGCATGTGTGCCCACATCATCATAGTATGTGCCATGCTACATAATATGATCCTGCAGAAGCAGCTGCAGCAGGGACAAAATGGTGAAGGCCCTCATAGCCCATCGCAATTGCCAAGGCCATTACAGGCACAGAGGGATTCAGACCATGAACACACTGTGCCAGCCCCAGTAGGCAGATGGAGGTGTGCCCAATATGCCTACGCCTTGGCAAAGAGGGAACATATAGCACATACTCTGACAGTGTAGGCCCCTATGGACTGACACCTCTCCACCTGCAAACACAGTAAAATGGATGGCACACAAACATGGCCACCTGTAAATTGTAATGTATAGGTGGCCCAATGTGTGACTCCTACATAGGCAGCCCTCAAACATTGTAAACACAACAGCCAGTGGAACACAGAATGCCAACACCTGAACAGTACATGAGTCTTACAGCATATGGTAGTGCTGTGTGCCTGTCACGGTCCCCGCCAGATATATAAATATATATATATATATATATATATATATATATATATATATATATATATATATATATATATATATATATATATATATATATATATATGTACACATATGCATATATATAATACAGATAGAAAGGGCAATAGAGGGATATATGGTGATATAGATGGATTCAGCGATATCTGCAAATATAATAGATAGTTCAACGACATTCACAACATCTTGGAGGTACAAATAAATAGGATACCGCCAACCATAGAATGTGTAACATACCGACATGAATAACCACGAGGCTGAAAGACCAATAGAACACAGTACCAGAACAGTACATCCGCGAGTAATAGTATGATGATATGAAGGGACAGTTAGTCACCACTGCCGGTGTCGCGGTCCACGTAGGTACTGTGTTCAACTGTGTCTGTGAGTGCCGTAGTCTGTGTAAGTGTGTGTTGAGGGTGCCGTGTGCATCTCTGTGTGACTGTAATGTGTGTGTGTGTCCGCAACATGTGTATGTTAGTGCCAAGTCAGAGGCAGATCAGTATAGTAGGTGTGGGTATAGCTAGCCGTAGGCATATGGTTACTACCTGTCCCACAGTAGGAGGGACAGCCGTACCCTGGGCAGGTGTCTCCTGACATAAAACAGTACAAAGGGCAAATGTCCGAGATGGTAGGACATAAATATGTCCCATATATAATGTAACAGTCGTATTTAATAGTTATGTCTGTATGTAAGAAACTTAAATGTTACATGCAATATGATAAGTAGCCAAAGTCACGCAACAATAGGTATGTAGTGAGGATAAAAGTATGTGCTACCTGTGCACTGACCGTGGTTACGTGTTGGCCTGTAAGCACCGCTTTGTGTCCCGCAAGTGTCCAACAATGACCATATGAAAAGGTGGCAACCCATGGCAAACAGGCTCTTTTAACAACACAACCACAATGACTGCAAATATCTGGGACAGAAATACAAGGGATAGCTGTCACGTACACATATCCCCCGATATATCGCTGCAATTACAGAGGTATACAAGTAGCAAGCTCACCTGCAGACGATATAGAAACCAATTAACAATGGCCCAACGTACAATCCCGTAACATAAGTCTACTAACTGTTAGCTCTCTAATTAGGGACGGAGCCCACACACATATATATGGATTATGTAGAAATGCAAGGCCCACAAACCTTATATGTTACGTACAACCACCGACATCCCCCACACTAGAAACTAAAGCAATACAAACTGTAATAGCAGCACAAACATCCAGTCAGTCAATTACATCTGCAGAACCCTCAACATACTGTGTGAGAGACACAATTAAAGGCGTCATGCAAAATTGCAGGCGTTGTATAATGGAACAAACAGCCATGTTACAGGTTTTGATTGCAATACTCCTTTATCAGATGTCGGGATGACAGCTACACCCACATGTTGAACCAAATACTCTACCTGTCGCACACAATCCACAGGGGACATGAATCCAAACTATACTTGTCTCCATGCATAGTAGTTGCAGTTACACATAACAAAACACAATACAGACCATCTCCCCAAAGGTAGGGCAAATAGGCAACGCCCAAGTGGAGAATCCAATTATACCCCACTGTCGCCACGTAATTGGCGAATGGAGTAGCTGCACAGCTGATATGCAAGTAATTAGTCACTCAGGAACACCAATTGGCGGGATGAATCCACATGTTACAGGTATCGACGTATATAAGGATGACTTGCCAGACATTCAAACTGTATGCTCATACCGAATAACAGTGGAAACACTGTGAGAGAGATAGAAACGAAACGCCGTAACGACAACAAGGTATGTAGAATGCCCGATATGTAAGGTTATGTATAGCATGATCTGTATTAATTAGTTTTACTGTATGTATAGCCTGGTTTGCATTAATTAAACATGTCTGCAATGCATAAAGTGGGGAAAGGTATGTATGTAGTGATGTCTTGCTGAGCATACTAACGCTTGTAGACACTGTGCGTCCAGCAGTGGGACACAAGGTACACAGCACAGACACCACAAGGGATGCTACATGAGGGCATTAAACAGAACAATGCCATACAACCCACTGTCAGTGGTAGGGTATGTCCAACAAGGACGTGCCATAGCAGGGGATAGTATATGTTGATATACTGTCACAGCACGCATGTGTATGGGCATATAACATTAATGACATATGTAAGGTGGTCCCGCTATGCAAGTATGCTTTGCATTATGGGATACTATGTGAAATATGTGTACTGTATAGTATCATAGGTAGATATGACAGATATTCTACACAGCATAACAGGCATATCATGCATACCACAGGTATCGTCTATTGGTATGTACAATAACAGGATACATATGGCCTGTAGGTATGGAACATAGTAATAGCATGATAGCTAATCTAAATGGAAGGGCTACCAAGTAACCATGCACAAAGGACATGTAATAGCTGCACAGGTGCATAGTGGAGTACTATGCAGTCTGGCAAGTCCATGTGTAAGCACAACTACAGTGTTCACACTAGTGGCACCTCTCCAGGGTAGTGTCCTGTGAACAGCAGAGCCAGGTGTCACCTGCACCTCTGCACAGTACAGCCACTGCAGTGATCCCAGGCCTACATGTGTCTCACAACCACCAAGGGAGGTATCACATGAACAGTGCTACTGAGTGTCCCTGCGTGATGTACATAGGACTTATGTTCCACAGCATGGTGAGTGTCCGGTATGGGAATGTAACCCAGAAGCACATCCCACTCATTGTGGCATGTGTGCACATATCCATGAGCATGTTGCTCACAGTGGCCTCTGCTTATGTCGCGTATGAGGAGTATATCCATCAATAATGTTGTGGACATGGGCCCTGTCTGATCAGCAGAGGTCAATCCTGAGTATGTAGTATGCAAATGGGTACAGATGTGGTGTCCATAGTGCAGCCGCATATTTAAACTGTCAGAGCTAAGTAAACGTCATGGCATGTTAATGTTGTGGCATGTAAAGCTGTAGCTGTTGTGTAAGGTACACCCTAAATGGGGTGGTGTACCCTTGAATGTGTGTAGATGTCATGAGTTCAGAGGTACAATGGGTGCCTATGTACCAGCTACACACCCAGTACAGATAGGTGTGGCCACATAGAAGGATATCCACACCACAGTGGCAATACGGTAACCACAGGAGAGGGTGCGACATATGTGTGTACTGCAAACATGTACAATGTGATATGTATGTAGGGGACTACCATCCATGTGATAGTCAGTGGGTGAATGGTGTAATGCAAAGGTGATGTGCATGCACCTTGTGTCATGCAGCTTGATGCCATGATAGTCATATTATGTAGCTGTCACAGCGACACCTGTATGGTTGGAGTCAGTATCAGCTGGTGGAGCAATCATGGCACTTGGTATGTAGGGGTTTGAAAGCTAGGCAGGGAAAGTCCCCTGTGCCAGCCTGTTCTGCAGGGAAGCATATACTGAACATGAGGGGCCCTATGACTGAGGACCGTGGTATGCCAAATGTACCTGACATGCATTAGGTACTATGGTATGCTGGCCTCACTGTGTGTCCTGTCCATGAGCCACATAGCATAACATCCTGAGACACAGGGTACGATGTGCAGGTGGATGTGTATGTTGTCAATACCAGAATGGGGAATGGTGCTGAAAGGCAATGAGAGGACAATGTAGGATGTGTGGACTCCCGTACCATCAGCAACTGCCCTGGTAACTGTATGAAAGGAGTCCACCATGTGTAGGGGCCATGCTCTGGCCTTAAAAAGCCCAACCCGGGTGGCAGCAAAGGATGGGAGCCCAACAATGTCTCTGTGAATGACGTCCTTGATGATGTGCCCCATAGCCATGCAGAACAGTCCAGTCAGGTGTGTAGGACTATAGTCCCACTCGTGCAATGTGGTGCCACCTGTGTGCAGTGTGATAAATGCTGCTGTGTGCCATTCAGGGGCTACAATATCTGAAACAAGGCTATTACTGAATATGGTGGCCTAGTGGGGAGACATGTAATTCAGATGTTGGTGGACATCACAGCCTGGGACGTTGGAAGGTGACATGGGGCCAGTGTCCCAGGACATATAGAGTGTAGGTCAGTACTGTGTAGGTGTGACCACAGGGACACCACAATGTTCATGTATGGATTGCGGCCCCGTAATGAGTGAGAGGGTGTACTGTCAGCATTGAATCCATCCTCCAGCATGTTGCCAACAACACCTGGGTCTGCAATGTTCCTGAGTGACTGTTGTATGTGACAGCAGATGTGGGTGTTGCCATCATATACTGACATGCCACCATAATGCCTGGTGGTACACCCCTGAATGTGTGGCAGTCATGTTTACGTAGCTAGTCTTGGAGTATGTGATGAGGGACCCTGTGGCCCCACCACGGCTGACCAGTGAGCCACCCCACACATGGGAATGTACACCACTGTGCAACAGCCTACACCTGTTGTTGTACATCATATGTCCATGGAACATGACCACCAGAGTGGCGTCTGTTATCTGGTGTGTACCATCATGGCTCTGTGTGGAATAGCATGATCCATGCAGTTGTGTACATGCTAATGAAGTGCACTGGGGTATGTGTCAGCATTTGTATATGCATTGTCCATCTGCACAGGTGTCATGATGTTAACAACCGCTGTCAGCAGACGTCTGTAGTAGGTGTTGTAGTACACATGTACTGTGTACGCTGTGATGGGTGTGTTGCCGGGATGTGGCTAACAAGGTCGATTAGCATATGTTCGGAATCCACCAATGAGGGGATACCCCAGGTGTGTAACAGCAGTCACATGGTGGTAGTGTTCATGCCAAGGGTAATGTAGGTCTTGGAGGTGGTGTGTATGGGTTGATCCAGCAGAGCGGAGGGTATGACTCATGGATATGTTGGTACATGAGTGGCTATCCCAGTGAAGTGTGGGGTAGTGTCAGTCACACATCAGTAGTAGCTGTCTGAGGCCCACTGTCCACTATACCAACATAGAAGGTATGTTACCTGTGGGGTATGATGTTGACTCTGTCGCTTGTTACAATGTGTATAGTGGTCCTGGACACAGTTAGTTGCACATGGAGCATCCCTGATGCATTGTGCTAAGCAACTTGCCAGGATGTGTGCAAAACATAGTGGGATATGGGAACCCCTCAGCTGTGGGTGTGCCGGTCCAGGTATGTGCCTGAAAGGTATGGTCTGTCTATAACCTGTCATTGCAGGTGTGCTCTGCAGAGCCTAGAGGCAGGTCCCAGTCACTGCAGTGATGTTTGAGTGGTGCATTATAAGGTGTGCCTTGCCTGCGTGCGTCACAGAGGTAGATGCAAGCATTGTGTCACATGACCCCATGTCGTGCCTGCCAGTTACCGCCCTGCCGGTGACAGTTATTGGAAACTGTGCAAGACAGGCAGTATAGAAGCAGCAAGAGCCTTACATGTGAGCTGTACTCCCAGGGATGACAGGTGCAAGTCATCTGTGCCACAGCATTGTGTTTGACCAGGACAGTCATAGCGGAAAGATACCACATGCCTGTGGAATGACAATAGGAGCATAGGCAACTGTTGAAGTGACACAGTCGGTCATTGTACAGTGGTATCGTGTCCAGACGAATGCAAAATGCTCCCCAGGGCTAGGCCCACACCCTCAGGGCTATAAGACTGGTGAGCTATTGCATGTCCCTGCACACGTAGTCTGTGAAGTGGCATCACAGGCAGTCACACTAACATGGCAAATGACAGACATATCGTACCTGGTGAGGTGTGGCATGGGTGCATAGGTTATGTTGCAGAAGCAGTTACCCGACAGCAAGATGTAAGCGACTAACACCTTGTGTAGCCTGCTGTGTGGAACTGCAGTGTGACTCCCTACAGAGTCAGCTATGACTGGTGTGTTGTGAATGTTATAACTCACTATTGGCTGTATGTGATGGGCACACATGAGTCTGTGGGCTATAAGCTGGCGATGTTGTCTTCCATGATGGGGGCTACCTCTGGTGCCTACAGTGAGTATGGAGAAGTACTGCACAAGTTGTCCTCGTAGGTACGGCCAGTGGTGTAGATCATGTGAGACTATGTGATGGGTGGGGTGTGTTGCGAATGTTACACATCCCCAAATGACTGTCAGGTGCAGTCAGGGTTGGCGACAGCATTACCCCCAGCCATAGCTGTCAGCCTCCTGTCCCCAAACTGAGGAACATTAGCTCTCATACTGTGTGACAAATGGGCAAAACGTGGAACACTTACAACTGGCTTACTAACAGCGTCAACTAGGAAGGGCATATGATGGCTAAAATAGGCTGGTCTTACATATAAAAAATATATTCCAATGAATTAATACGATTCCCATCTATTTAGCCATGGCTAGCAGGTAAACTATTTACAACAATGAATGTGTGACAGACCCTGCCAATGTGGAACCTTGAGGAACATGCACCTTTTAGAACCCCAAATGAGGTACGTACCTTGTAATGAGGTAGACCTGAGAGCTATGGGCCCAGCACAGCTGCAGAAGTGCATCCCCCACAGGCTGTAGTGCCGTATGTTGGGAGGTGAGCATTGAATGTGTACATGAGACAATTGCTCTATTGCCACATGTACGACATATCCCTCATATAGACAGGCAGTAGCACTGGTACGTGACAGTTGGACATGCCTGTATATACAACTATGTCCCACAGAATATGTGCGTTACGTGTGTACAACAGCTGTCGTACCTTAAGCAAGCTGGGAAGTGTAGGACAGCCAGTGTACCTGTGGGAAATGGTGTGGAATTGGTGCTATAGTAATCAGTAGCTCATGACATGCTCACAAGTTCTGAACAAGTGCCTAGCATGACCATACAATACAGATAGGGTGTTGGATAATATCAACCCACAAGTGGTGATGACAGTCATTTAGAGTGTCACCGCACTATAACCCTGCTGAGTATGGTGTGCATGTCCATGAACCATTAGCACTGCAGATGTTAGCAGTACAGATGTACAAGACAGCACGGATATTTGATTACAAATACCTTTGCATGTCACAGGAGTGTTCCACCAGTGGCCTGTTGACAGACTCACAACTACAAAAGGTGCAAGAGTGACATGTGCACAGCACATCAGTGCCAGCTACAGTAGAACAGGGTTAATGTGTTGTACCCCACCCTCATTGTAGCCCATACCACACAGACAAATGTTAGGCATCTGTGTATGTAAGGCTGTGAATGGCCATGACCTATCAGTATAGCTGTGTCAGTGTTGTGAACAACATACAGAATGGGCTGTGTGGGTGAGGTGTGTGACATATGTGCACAGTCTGATGGATGATACCAGCAGTGTCACCGCTAGGTGAACATCCCTGTACCCATAAACTAATACCTAGGCTGTGGTCAACATTATGGACACTGTGTAAGGGATGGTGCTGTGCAGTGCACCCCCCAACATGGTGACATCTCCAGGCCCCTTAGGTAGTCATATGAGGTACCCATGTCATGTCAGGGTGCCATCCATGAGCACGGAGATCACTGGACAGGCATATACAGCACTGTGGTGACCAATATTGGATCACATACCACCTGTAAGGGGTAATGGCTATGCATGGATGTGCAATACCAGCCTTCACAATCCACACCTCCACTATGCAGCATGCTGTCTACCTTGCAGAAGGACATTTGCTACACCATGGTGATGGACATGCTACATGTCCATATCCTGATCTATATGACATATGTCATGGACAGCCACCGTCCTAATACTAGGATCACCACAGGCTGGACAGATCCCTGTGCCATATATGTGACATACTCCTGCCATACCATGCAACCCTGTCCATCAAAGTTGCACATGTCATCCCAGTCATACATGGTGTGATGGTTTTATGGTAGATGTACTATCAACTGACTGGATCAGTAATGTGGCACTGATGCACCTTGCGGTGGCACAATGGCTGTCTGTTACAGCATGGAAACCATGCCCACACATGCTATGGTTGATGACCATCCCTGCAAATGTCGTCTGACTAGCCATTGTCCCATGTCTATCACATGTGCAATACAGGCGATCCGTGGCAGGATGTTGAACAGTTGTACAGTGCTGTGTAGATGTATATGGCAAAACACATGCATGTCCATGCGTATGTGTGCATTGTCACTGCTCAAGTCCATTACGGCTGTGTCTGTGTTGATATGTGACATATACACAGCATCCAGGTCAACAGTAGTACCGTGGACACATCGAGGCATGTGCAGATAGGTAAGAACACAAGTGCAGGCAAATAGACATGCCCACAGCAAGACAGCATTTACATGGAGTATGAACACTGTAATGAGGTGACACACATATATGGTGATGATATCCAATGCATAATGGGTGTGACATGTGTGACACAAACATGGCAGTTGTGTCAGTGTCATGATGCTTTGCAAAGATAACTGTGCAGATGTAGTAGATGTCATAGAAATGTATGTGCAGCAGTATCTCTGTACATCTCTGAAACTGTGACCTGTCACCATCATTATGTCTTACAGATAATGCCCCGTACACGCCTCCCAGCATACATCCACCAGGAGGATGATGTCCTCATCCCACAGCTCCATGACAACTATGGCTTGTTGTTCAGCCATGTGCCACAGCATGCCCAGCAGCGGGATGACCTGTGGCAGGATCTACGCAGGAGGGTGAACGATGTGGGTGGCCATAACCGCACCTACCAGCAGGTGCACAGACACTGCACGGACCTGATACGACATGCAAAACAGCGTGCCACTGCAATCGCCAGGGAACAAGGTGAACCAGGTGGTGGGCCACCAACCCAGCCCCCACTCACACACACCAAGGAGCTACTGGCCAGTATGGGGACACCCAGGGAACAGCATCCAGAAACACTAGCTGCCATCGTGGAGGTGGGTGTCTCCCAACCAATGAGCCTGGAGTTGCCTGGTAAGTCAGTACTGCACATATGGCTATTATATCCCATGTAGTTGCATGTGTCACTGTACATTATGTAAAGTAACAACATATGCCAGGTATGTGGACACACATGCTGCATACTACAGTATGCTACATTGTGTATGCACACATGTGCATACTATATGCTATTACACAGGTGAATGTGTTCACATGCGCATTGCAACCTGTGGCTGTCAATACAGTTATGGATAATGTTCATACTGGTGTGTCACCGCTATACAGGTACCTCTGGCATGCCACACAGACATGGGTCCATTGCAGGTGAGACTGTCATCAGTATCAGGCATGTTACAGTGTAGATCTATTTGCCATGTGGCCAGTTAACACTTGCACACCTGATGTTTGTTCCAGTCACGATATGCAGGTCGCACCACCCTTCATTCACACACACCACCCATGTGCAATATATACAAACGTAGTGATACACCGACTTGAAACCACAGTACTTGTCATTGCGACATGTGTGGTCAACTGTGCATACAACGGTGGAGGTGTTCTACAATGGAGGCATATGTAGTATGCATTGTAACAACATGTGTGGTACGCACACAGTACCACACAGTGAGCTGTGATATGGGCAGCCCACAGGTGTCACCATTGTGTCATATGCCCCTGCATTGGGTGCACACATTGTGATGTGCCACCTGACATGTCCCAGACATGTAGTGTTCTGTCTGCAATATTGTCACACTATCGCATGACCTATACCCCACATACCAAACATACAACCCGTTGTCTGCATAGCCCTGTGGATTGTGACATATCTGACATCTATGGGTGTATGTCATATGGGACAACACAGACATGTGGAAAAGATGCCCATCACACACAATTGGCCAACACATGTGCACACATGGCCATGGGGGGTGGCCAGAGACATGTAGCCACACAGTACTTGGGATGTGTATACACCCTGTTGCACATTGTCCACACATGGTCCAATTATAGCCTTAGTTGACCGATTATACAGTTGATGTGGTACACTGGACAACCTAAACGCCTGTGCACAGCTAATGGAGGTGTCACTGAAGTCTACCATATACGATCTGTTGAACATCACGACTGTGTTGCAGTTATGGCTATGCAATGTGTACATATTATGCATTCTACAGCAACATAGATGCCTCATGTTGCCATGCAATGGCACAGTGTCTGTACTTCACACTGTATAGCAATGTAGATGGCTCACACTACCCTCCCATGCTCATGCACATTTGCTAAATATGCATTCTATCTGTAGGGCATACACACAACACTGCAATGTGAAGCCCATTATAATGCTGTACATGTGTCAGGACACCATTGTGTCAAACATGCATGCATGTTAATGCACATGTCAGCAGATTACATGTCAAGGTCATGTCAGCCATGTGTACTGTTATCCTGTTCTGGGCCACATGGTGTATCATGGGGATGCATGCATACTACCATGATTGTGTGAACTGCATGGCTACTGATATGACACCTGCTTGCTGTAGTGTGCACCCCAGGAAGGTATGCTTACTAACACTATTAATGTCTGAGCTGCATGCCCTCTGCTGTATCGCAGGCATACTGCATGCCATCTGACAAATCACATGCATGGTGTGTCTGTGTTTGTGTGTGTGTCTGTTTGTGTGTGTCTGTGTGTGTCTGTGTTTGTGTGTGTCTGTGTGTGTCTGTGTGTGTGCATGTGTGTGTCTGTGTGTGTCTGTGTGTGTGTGTGTGTGTGTGTGTGTGTGTGTGTGTGTGTGTGTGTGTGTGTGTGTGTGTGTGTGTGTGTGTGTGTGTGTGTGTGTCTGTGTCTGTGTGTGTGTGTGTGTGTATGTGTGTCTGTGTCTGTGTTTGTGTGTGTCTGTGTGTGTCTGTGTGTGTGTGTGTGTGTGTGTGTGTGTCTGTGTGTGTGTCTGTGTCTATTGTACTTTACAGTATTTCTTTGCATTCACAGGTGATGTAGGTGCGTTACCCTCCTGCTGTCCATCTGATGTTAGTGTCCCCACAGATACTAGCGGTGATGAACATATGCATGAGGTACAGGCAGGGTTGTCAGGGGCTGAATCTGTGCCAATGGTTACCATCCCAGCTATGTCCCCCTCTTCCCTGCACACAGTTCTGCTGCCAACACATACCGCATCACCAGTGGCCATAGAGGAAGGACAGTCAGCGTCTGTTAGCGTGGAACAGGAACGTGTGGTGGCTACAGAAGGTGTGTCTACACACCATGGTGTCAGTGTAATGACTGCAGATGTGCCACACAGGCATGTGTCCAGTGCTGCTCGTAGGAGGACCTCTGGCAGACATGCACCTGCAGGACAGAGCGCAGCAGCTGGTATCACCAGACGCATGTTCCAGACTGTAATGGCGGCACAGGCACGTGCTGAATGGCAGAACAGAGAAGGGCAGAGGCTGCAGAGGGCTGCTATCTATACCCTAAATGACAACATCCAGGCATTGGCAAATGCTCAACAGCAGATTGCTAATGTTCTGGATAGGCGATTAGGTGAAATGGTCGGAATCCTTGACCGAGGCATGGCAATCTGTGAGCGGGAGCTGTCTGTGCTGGAACACCTGGTAGGAGTGAGGCGTAGGCCACGTGGACGTAGGCCAGCAACACCACCTAGTGTAGGTCGACGTGAGCGTGCCACCTCACATGCCCGCTCCCATAGTGCCGGTAGCAGTAGCAGTGCAGCTGGTGCTGCGCTGTCAACACCAGGACATAGCAGGCCATGTGGACGTGGTCCTGGATGGTCTCAGTGGGGACACGGTTCCAGCGGACATGGGTCGTCAGACAGTAGCCACTCTGTACCTCCACCTGGTAGTGCCCATGCAACCCCAGGCAGGCACAGGTCACGTGGCCATGGACGGACACAGTGAGCTGTACAACCTGCTCTGTACAATCTGGGGCTGTCAGTTATACCCTGTGTAGGCATCACAAATGGCAGAACTGTGTACACACATACACGCGCACAGCAAACACAACTGTAGGGCTCCACAACATCCACATGCATTCTGCACAGACATGTCCAGTCAACTCACCGGCCCTTACACACACACATGATGTTATCCATTGGTGCAGCCTATGCCCCTGGCAAACATATCACCCTGTGCATATGATGAAGCCTGTGTTGCATCCCTGTCATCCACACCATCGGTGCAGGGTTATGCACAAATATTCTGATGCACAGGGTGAACAGCATAGTGAGAGGTGTATGTAATACCTGTGTATGCATAGTGAGGGATGTGCATGTTGCAGTGGTTGTGTGTGAGTACTGAGAGATGTGTATGTGACATAGGTTGTGTACTGTCGACATGCACCAGTCATACCATGTAGTGCAGGTGCAGCATGCATTGTGATGTGTTCACGGGATGTGTCTCGGTTACATCTGTAGCACCATGTCGGTTGTGATACCCTGGTTCCCTCCTATGGTGTACTTGCATGTGCCTACAGGTAGCAGTGTTTGCAGTCCCCCACATGTAACTGTGGATTACTCACAGGCACGTCTGGCAATATCAGCATGCTACATGTACCCTCAACCTGACTGTTGGACACACCAATATGACACAGATGTCCACACATATACTGCACCTGACGCATGTGGTCGGTGCCACAGGCTACACTGGACAGAGACGTGACATACATAGCAGGACACATTACAGGTATGGTGACATGGTGCAGGGGTTATACACAGCGGCCTGGCCAATGATGATGTGAGGTGTCACTTGGTAGCTGGAGGCCACACTGTGCAGCAGTAGGACCTTGTAACAGTACGGGAACATGGCCGCATTCATGGGGTGTACACCACTATAACGCACACCCCATAGTGTGCAGGTGGGGACTCTTGCCTGTGTGGTCATCACCCTCACAGTACTATGCACCCACACGACATGTCACAGAGAAGGGACATGCACAGGTAGCCAGTATGGCTGGGACCTATGGCATCAACAGGGTTTTGCAATGCATCACCATTACGGGTTAGTCACCACGTGGGGTTAGTGATCATTTCCCACCATATATTAGCATACACCCTCACACCAAGCACCAGACATACATACAGACACACACACACACACACTGTGGTGACCACACGTGTGTATACGGACAGCCGACGTGTGTGATGCACCACACCGGCCGACGTCATGCTTCACACACTGATGTATGTACAGATCTCTACAATGGTGTACAGGGATGTGTAGCAACTGGGACATATTCCCCGCGATATGTGGCATCCCTGTTCACACATTCAGACACACATGGCAGTGCTGGGAATGATACACCTGCCATATGATGACACGTTTGATAGACATGCAGCGGTATTGATTGCATTATGTGTACCAACGCCATATCTGTCCGATGTGCTGCTATATGCACACGGGAGGTTGTAGGTTTACAGGTGCCATGTGACATATAGTTGTTAACACCTGACTGCTGTGTATGCATTATGTCAGCACCGTCACGTAACAGCGACATAGCGTACTGTTTGCACATGGCATGATAGGATGGTGCGTGACACAACTGTGAGCCACCCCCTGCACACATACATCTAGACAGCTGGTTCACCACGTTATGTACACACATCCCTCCATACGTGCTGTTTGTATGTCACCGTATACAGGTGTCAATGATGGGTCTGCATTGCATCTGCATGTTGTAGGTAGGTGCAACTATGTTACGGACATTGGCCACTGCACATGCATGGTTGCTGCATGCACAGTACAGATGTCACATGTGTCTCCTGTTGCCATGTTTGTATGCATTGCTATTGTTGGACATGTGTGTTGACATACATAACACATGGACTGCAGTATGATATCACGGGTGTCACAGGCGACCAGTACAAGGGTATGTGTCCCAGTCAACACTGCTACCCCCTGTAGTGTGAGCATTCAACAGACATGGGCCCACCTTCCATTTGTGTGTGTAGCATTGATTAGGCCAGTGTTATGCATGTGGTACATCAAAGGCTATGTTGGACATGTGTGTTGACATACATAACACATGGACTGCGGTATGATATCACGGGTGTCACAGGCGACCAGTACAAGGGTATGTGTCCCAGTCAACACTGCTACCCCCTGTAGTGTGAGCATTCAACAGACATGGGCCCACCTTCCATTTGTGTGTGTAGCATTGATTAGGCCAGTGTTATGCATGTGGTACATCAAAGGCTATGTATGTATGTATGTATGTGTTGTGTGTGCAGTCCATGCACACATCCACACAATCACATGTGTGACATATCCATATGTGTGTTCATTGGTGTACAGCAACAGTCAGGTGTCACAGCTGTGTAAGGGCCGTGGTATGTGTTGAGCTGACCTGTTCATGTATACTGGTATCATTGCAATGCATAACACCTGTTGGATCCCTGTTGGTACATGTGTACTCTGCACAGCTGGTGTACACCGCTGTACAGCCCAGTGGTCATGTGTCACATGGTGTTGTGGGACCATAAGGCTGTGTACTGCTGCACCGACGACATAGTGCTGACTTGACAGCTACAGTGTACACTGCAGTGTGTACGTGTGTGACCTGCACCAGTGACAGCTGTGATGGCAGCTGTGTGTGTACAGGTCACTGCATGTGTGACCGCCCTGTGTGTGAGGACAGTTATACCTTACTGTGCCCTTCTGTACTGTGCCCTTCTGTGTGTACACTCCATCTGCATGCAAGACGGCCCTTTGCAACAGCTAAGTGTGTGACCATGCCCAGTATGCTGTTGTGTAGATGGACACACAGTACATTCCACACTGCGCCCTTCTGTGATTAGACTCCGTGTGCATGCAAGTTGGCCCTTTGCAACTGCTAAGTGTGTGAGCATGCCCAGTATGCGTAGATGGACACACAGTACATTCCACTGTGTGAGCATGCCCAGTATGCTGTTGTGTAGATGGACACACAGTACATTCCACACTGCGCCCTTCTGTGATTAGACTCCGTGTGCATGCAAGTTGGCCCTTTGCAACTGCTAAGTGTGTGAGCATGCCCAGTATGCTGTTGTGTAGATGGACACATAGTACATTCCACACTGTGCCCTTCCGTGATTAGACTCCGTGTGCATGCAAGTTGGCCCTTTGCAACTGCTAAGTGTGTGAGCATGCCCAGTATGCTGTTGTGTAGATGGACACACAGTACATTCCACACTGCGCCCTTCCGTGATTAGACTCCGTGTGCATGCAAGTTGGCCCTTTGCAACTGCTAAGTGTGTGAGCATGCCCAGTATGCCATTGTGTAGATGGACACACAGTACATTCCACACTGCACCCTTCCGTGATTAGACTCCATGTGCATGCAAGATGGCCCTTTGCAACTGCTAAGTGTGTGAGCATGCCCAGTACGCCATTGTGTAGATGGACACACAGTACATTCCAAACAGACGTGTGATATTAAGTGTGTGGGCATGGCCATTGACATCCTGTATAGCCATGGTGGTCATCCAGGCAACCGATGTCCATTTTCAATGTCACGATGGATGCCTACATGGAACACACTGTTGCTCTCTCGAAGGGTGTACTGTCTGTGGCGCATCCCGCATCTATTTAGTGTTGTAGTGCTCTGTAGATATTTAGTTGGCCCGATGACAGCACTGCCGTGTTTGTCTATGTCTACCTTGGGACAGTAATATGCTTTCAGACTGCTCACTCTCTAAACATTCCCTATCAGCATCTTTGCCTTTGCGGATGATGTCACCCACCTAGAAGTATGCCTGTGGGAGTGCCGTGTTCAGTAATCTCGGTAGCGCGTTCTGTAAATGCGTAATGCTGTAGTGTGTTAAAGTAGTTAGGTGTATGTTCAACTCCCGGCCCTTCCAAGTGTGTGTGTGTGTGTGTGTGTGTGTGTGTTTCCCGCTGTCTGGGGACACAGTAACACTTTTAGATGCCTCACAACACATACATTCCCTATCGGCGTCTTTGCCTTTGCAGATGATGTCACCCACCTAGAAGTATGCCTCTGGGAGTGCTGTGTTCAGTATTCTCGGTAGCGCATTCTGTAAATGCGTAATGCTGTAGTGTGATAAGGTAGTTAGGTGTATGTTCAACTCCCGGCCCTGCCAAGTGTGTGCGTGTGTATTTCCAGCTGCCTGGGGACACAGTAATGCTTTTAGATGCCTCACAACACATACATTCCCTATCGGCGTCTTTGCCTTTGCGGATGATGTCACCCACCTAGAAGTATGCCTCTGGGTGTGCTGTGTTCAGTAATCTTGGTAGCGCGTTCTGTAAATGCGTCATGCTGTAGTGTGATAGGGTAGTTAGGTGTAAGTTCAATTCCCAGGCCTGCCAGATATGTGTGTGTGTGTGTGTGTGTGTGTGTGTGTGTGTGTACATGCTCCCGTCCGCCTGGGACTCAGGTTATGCTTTTAGACGCTTCGCAACACAGTTATATCCTGCTGACATCTTTGTCTTTGCGGATGTTGACACGCACCTAGTAGAATGCCTGTGTGTCTGCTGTGTTTAGTAATCTTGGTAGTGTGTTCTGTAAATGTGTCATGCTGTAGTGTGATAGGGTAGTAATGTGTAGGTTCGATTACCAGCCCTGCCATGTGTGTGTGTGTGTGTGTGTGTGTGTGTGTGTGTGTGTATGTCTGTATCTCTCTCTCTCTCTCTAGATATATATATATATATATATATATATATATATATATATATATATAATCTATTTTCTGCCCATAACTCTGCTCTTGCATGGACAGCTGACTGTTTCATGTATCGCATATTTGCATAGCTTTCACATACCAATGGGGTATGTTGCAAATCCCAACATTGTCCATGCAACGTCTGTGTTACGGGTGGTGTTACATGCCCTTACAGGCATTTGCTGTATATCTTGGCAGACATCTATCCTTGCTGTGCTCTCAGTGTACTCGTACACGCTGGAGGCTTCATGTATCATGGCCTAGTTTTGCTGTGTGTATGTCTATTTGTGCTGTGTGCATGGCTGTGGGTATGTCTCACTATCATCATTTGTAAAGGTGACAGCCCTATAGGTACTTCATGTAGACTGCTGTGTCATTTGACATGTCAGCACATACCTGAGGACAGTACTGAACGTCCTACTGCAGCGCATTTCATACCTTCTGCGTTATCTTGCAGTCGATATTGCTGTTTCCTCACACATGTATCTGTTTCTGTTCATACCACTCCACCTCCTAGAGCAAATTTCTGGACAAGGCCTTATCTGATAGTGGGGCACATAGGGGCAGTATTGACATGTTGCTCTTACAAATGTAGATAGTTGACACAATAATAGGTTTTGCATTAGTATGGCTTTTCTGTCGGATTTGGTGTCTTAATCACGTCTGTCATTATTTCATGACTTCAGTTATCAGGAATGTGCCAGAATGTTACTGATGTTATGTGGAACACACCAAACATATGAGGCAGAACTCTGCACATTCTGCGTAAATCTGTACAGTTGCGGAGTATGTGTCTGATACAAGATATCAACTTTCTGACACCAATACACACACTGTATGGCGGCATCACAGGCCACATGCCATTACATTTATATTGCAGGACACACCCACCCAGACAGTTGTATTCCTCACACAGGCCAACTGCTGCTTATCCACACTAATTGGTCTATCATGTACCGTATGTGTGCGCCGGTATTTGCGCTTTCCGTCAGTGGCAGAGCTCATGTATGAGTATGGGGGACTGGACATTGTAACAGTGACACTGCATGACACCCTGAGGGACACATTACTTTTGTGTCTATTAACCTTCCACACTGACATTCACAGGGCATACGTTGTCATTCACATTCGTCGGAGTACATGCATATGACTTGTACATGTTTTCTCATTTGTCCTGATGTCTTTCTTCTCACCTGTCCACCTAGTATCACTAGTTCTGTACATGTATTTTGGACAGGTTACCTTCATACCCCTAACCTGTGCACATTATGGGTAAACGCCCTGACGTTTGACCTTTGCCCTTGTTACATTTGTCATAGTAATGTGCCTTTCTGGTAAATTGCTGGCAAGGCATTACGAACGGTTAGATAATAGTGACTGACATTTCCATTACATGATTAGTAACACTCATAACATACGTATTCCTGGCTACGCCAGTATTCTCACAACGTTCTGACCTTGTCTGGGGTATATCTACTATAGTCCCTATTTGTATTTAATGTACTATGCCTTAGTGCAGCTGTGTTATTCTGACAGTTTGCCAGTTATGGGTACCATCTTGGTCGTACGCATGTCCATCCATGATAATTGCCTACATGACACTGATATAGGGCCCTACACGCAATATCCAGTGGATGGTTTGCCCCATTATTGAGAATATAGGCGTGTGCTATACCCACATCACTCCCACGGGGCGGGCCTACGAAATCTCCGCCAAACAACACCTAGGCCCATTTCTGCATACCCATGATTCCCATACCTGACAACCCTCTACAGTACCCATTACACATGTTCAATGTGTGCGGTACTGAAGTGTGGAGACACTTATATGCACTCCCCACTCTCCGGATATCAGTTCGTATGTCATACATTCTATCGACACATGTGTCATCACCCTTACACCTGCTACTGTTGCATGTACAGCTATATCGTATTTGCTGAGGTCACTTATTTTGCGTCAGTGTCGGTTGACACTATGTATGGATACATTTTTGGGGTCCTGCAATGGACACCTATCTGCATGTTTAAAGTGTAGAACTTGCTGGACTGTCACTTTCTGGCCAATGGTTTGGAATGCAGTGGTTTATTCACCTTTTGTGCATGTCTGTTTGTCTACCCATATTAGCTATAACGTGGCCTATTTATGTACATATGTCATATCTACGGGACATAAGTCTGTTGTGTATACATATATACATGTACAATCCTCATTTCATAACTTGCTTTGGTTTACGTCTGTAGATTATGTGTATACACATATATCTATATCCATACCATACCTTTCCACGGTACAGATTGTCGCAGAGTGTACAGCTGGTTGCCTCTTTATCTTCGGTGTGTTTTACATAAACCTGTGTCTATCTGGCAATGTAGTGGCATTTCATTTGAGATTTATGGTGGGGAATACTGGCAAGCAGTTCAGGTTACGACTGCATACCCTTCAGAGAATCCATGCTACTGACACACCCGTTATTCTATCCACTTTCTATGATTGTTCTGGCACATATCTGGGGTTTGTCCCTATTTGTACCGGTAGTTTGCATGCCTTTGTCCGGTTTCATACTTTACGGGGTTAACAGGTTTGAGCCATGTATAACTAACGTGGGGGAAACAACATTCATTTACTATGCTCTGAGCGGATCACACACGCACAGGCGCACTTGCATTTCCTTATTGTGGGTTACGCGCAGGCGCGCATGCATATCCTTATTGTGGGTTACACATGTTTACTAAGTCTTTGTGCTTATGTGGGCTTTATTACTTGTGACAGTACCAGTATTTTATCTGTAATCCAGTTAATGGACGTATGCGAAACACACGTTCACCTTTACATATTTAACTGTCTGTATAGCACAGACGCATTCATTACACTTTCACATTATATGCGCTGTAGTCGTAGTTGATCCGGAACTGCATTCACGTTGGCCAGATGCTGTAACCACTATACGTTTGGTGTTCTGACTCATTTATATGCATACCCATAGTACATAGCTACATTAACATATGCCTCACCGCTTCACTTACGACACAGGCATCTATTCTCCTGCTGGGAAAAATGCAGTACTACATGTTACACATTCCCTATTCCCTACTGCTCTGGACCTAAGCTGCATATTTAATCACTGCAGGGATATTCAGAACCCCAAGGCTTATAGTCCTGACACATACAGGTCTTTAATTGTCAGGGTGTTCATGTGGTGATCAAGGTTTAGGCTTGTCTGCCTGGTGAACGGAACTGCCCTGATCGTGTTCAAATGTCAGACAAAGCACATGGACAGGGTTTGTCCATTTTAAACATTTTATCTGTGTTTACAGACACAGGTGTTTGGGCACCTGTCAGCAGCTTATAATGTTGGCAATACATAATATGGGTGGGGGTGGTTAAAATACATAATCCACAGTGAGTGGTGTTCCCATTCACATTTTACTATTTCCTGTATTCATTCTTACGAGGGTTATTATTTTGCACATGACTTAACTATAATTTAACTACAGGTATGCAGTAGTATAGTCAACATATGTGACGGTTTGTTACAGTATCAATGTACGGACGAACCTCTGTAATACTGGGGACTACCCCACATCCTTCACAACATTTCATGCTTATGTACATACTATTATTCTGTGAACATTCGAAGTTTGTGAGAGCAGTAATTACATCTGTCCCTGTTTGTCCACCCATCCTTTTAGGCTTTGTCCAGATTTTGTTGCTGTAATAGGTTGAGAGGTGGTGTCGGTATGTGATTGAGTTGAATATATACCGTCGATAATTCAGCAGGGAGAGTAGGGTTACCACTTGTTCCTCTTTGTGAGGGGAGGTCCCACTTTGGACAGTTGTGTCCTGCGATGACACCTAAGACATGGCAAATGTCCTGTGATTTTAAGACAAAAATATATTTCTTCTTTTCTTTACTAGTTGCATGATACAGGTATTTTGTATCTGGTACACATAACTATTATTTGGGATAGCATAAGCTATTCAAATGCTATGGAATAAGCTTTTATCTTGGCATACAAGTGTAATTCTATCCTTTGCACAATGGCCGGGGGTATGTTTTATCCTGCAAATTCTCACATTTCTACAAGGGATGTCCCACCTTGGCCATCTGAACAGGTGGCAACCCTAGTGGGGTGACCTGCATGGTGGACAGCTGTTCCATCCTGCGTAGTATGTTTTGCATGTCTGTGTAGAAACTAAACAGTACCGTGACTACACATACATGTTTTGTCCAGATGTGTACAGTACTGGACACCGTGGCATGTAAACAACTCTGAGGTTTCAACAGGTTACTTATCCCACGCGGGATGTACACACATTTTGCTGAAACATGAACGCGCGGGCATTTGGATTTATGTAACTGTGATGGGATGTTTACAAATGTGGGATACATATTTGCAATCCTGACACTGCCTAGGACGATAATTCCTACTACATATGGAGAATACTCGCTATGTTTAGGTGTACGGCTGCACAAGGCTGGTAGCTGGATTTGGTGGACATTCGGACATGGGTGCGGGTTATGGGCTATACAGGGGTTGTTGCGTATTGCATTTGCATGCATGGGTTCTGCTTTTTGATATCCCGGTTCCGCATATAGCATTCTATGCGTATGTGACAGTTACGTTCCTGTTCATGTGTATAGCACATTTTAATATGCATATGTTTGTGTGTTTGGTATACAATTTGGACTGTCAGGTTTCTTTATGGTTGTTATATAGCCACAACTGCCCAGCTGTGTACTATCACTACCACTGTGGGACTGCTGGTGACTATGCCCATGGGGCTAGACATGTGTATTGGCGGAGCGCTGACATGATGCGCTTCACTTCCACTGGGTATAACTACTGACAGTGCAGTACATTACGGACACACGATTTTAAATATCCATTTGTTCCATGGACGGAAACTCATATTGTGTTGCGTGCATTTCTGTTTGGTTCTCCATTTTGTGTGGCTGGGAACTGTCTTGCATGCTTTGCATACTTTTCATTATCCACGGACACTGATAGGTGCAATTACTATTGCAGGCAGGCTATAATATTCAGCAGTTTAGGTTGCTCATCGCCAGCCGACATTGACACGCCTCTGGGCACAGCTTAGTAACGCCCCATGCACTCGCTCACGTGTCCTATGCACGTGGATGTGGTGGCAGCGCACCTTCATTAATATGCATATGGCGCTACTACACCATTTATATGCTGCACGGCCGTCGCAGGCCTTACACCGGCCTTGCGCCGAGCTTCATGAATCCGGGGGATTGTGTATATTAGTGTAGAACAGGTAGGTAAGTGTGCATGATAATCTAAGGGTGAAGATGAAAGATGAGATCACAACAAGTCTAGTCATATAACGCAAACAGTTAAGGCTATGAACTGCTAATAAACTACATCCTCTAGTGTCCACTTGTATAATGAGTGGCTCCAACTCCATACCCAATAAATAAAAGTATATGTGTACTTACATAAAATGTAAAAAGGTCATTCATCACAGTCAGGTAGCAATTCTCTTCCATCCTCCAAGACTGTGGCTCAAGTTGATGTTACCCAATCAAAGAATGATTCCATATTCCCCACTAGAAGTACTTGTATTCAAATCGCAGGCAGCCTTATCTCCATGCCAAGCTCAAGGGTGAAAAATGGACACCTAGTAGAAAACTGAGTAATTTGTAGCACTAGGGTCACATAATTAAGAAACAAGTTGGGTGGTTAGAGGAAACTGGCAAGATGAGGAGAAACATAAAGTATACCGAACAAACAAATAAATAATTAAATCCATGCATACACATACATACATACATACATACATAGATATCATGCATATGAACATATATACATACTTACATACATAACTGCATACATAAATAAAAAACAATGCCAATACTAGGCCGTATGGTGTCAGAATAATGTTTACTGGGTAACAGAAGTACGATGCAGAGTGGTATCTCTTCAGTCAAGCCAGAAGTGAAGTGTAGCATGTAGTCTGAATATTGCTGTCAAACAGACTAATAGTACAAGACCATAAAGCCCTTATCTAATACTGCTTTCTTATTTCTCTTTTTCATCTTGTGGATGTCAGACTGATATCCATGACAGACTGAGTTACTGCATGCTTATGAAACTGAAGAGTAAGCATGCAGAAGGATGCTTACCACACTGTGACAGCCTATACACAATGTTGTAATCCTTTTAACTTTACGTACACACTTGCATGCACACATACACAACACACACACAAGCGCACACACGCGCACACACACACACACACACACACACACACACACACACACACACACACAGACACATACACACACACATACTTGCAACACCTCCACCTCCCCTATCTCAACAGGTCTCCTTTACACATACTGTAGAACTTCAAAATGTAAGAAAAATGTGTGAGTTCAACAGTATGCAAATTAACTTATAAATACACTAAGATAAAATTCAACATAATACCATACCTACATCAGGGCTAGCCACTTGGCAATGTAAACATTGGATCTAGGTGATTAGTCACATTGACCAGTGCTGATATGACACCTGGACCCACACAAAAATGGGGAAAAGGGGGTTGATGGCAACGATGATAATATGACTTCATACATTCTACAACTCCTCGGATTAAATGGCAAAGCCCAGCAGTCACTATTTCACATGTGACATTCTATGACTTTGTATTTTATTCTTTTCAGCACAAACATCATAGTCTTTCCTTCAAGCCTCTTTATGCTGTTTGACATTGAAAAGTGACATGTTAAACAGCATCAAAACACATCTCAATTGTTTGAGGTCAGTTTGAAATATTTAGTAGTCATTGTGTGAAGTGTCTTACATCAGATGTACATTTTTCTACTACATATTTTTAGTGCTGAGAAAGTTGAGCTTATATGACTTATTACAGGCTCAATTTGATACTGAATTTTTTTTTTTTTTTTTGCACCTATGATTTTTTCCCAGATGTCCAAAGGACTGTCTGGTGGCTTCCACTAGAAAATGCAAAAATAGCAGCCGTGTTTCTTCACATGCATGGAAGTATGTTAACTCACTTCTTCCTCAGAAAATAATTGGCTTATTTTTATACCTCACAGGACTATAAGTTTGTCAGTAATTATGTGCCTCTTTGTAATGCAGCTGATGCAGAATTAGAAGAGGAGGTGGGTGGATGCGGGCTCCCGTGGTGGAGGCTAAACACAACAGAAAGAGCTTCTACTCTGCTCCCCTTCAAAAACTTATTAATTCTCAAGACAAAAAAATAGTAGTTTTGCTCTGGCTTTGACATGTTGTATAAGACATGAAATCTTTACAAAAGTTACTATTTTGCTTTATTTCTTTTTAGTGGGCCTTCAATCTTTCCAAAACAGTTTAAGATTATAGTGCTTTATTTTTTCAAATTTAAAGCTATTCTAGAAATACAACCTGCTTGGGCATTGCCTCTCCCCACTTGTCTCTTCCTGACCCTCATGTGACCAGCTTGCTCTAGTGATATTTGCTGTGAGGATATAATGCTCAATGGTTTATCTAAAAAGGGTTTGAATGAGGGTACAGGTCATTCCAAAAAAAAAAAAAATACACACACACACACACACACACACACACACACACACACACATATATATATATATATATATATATATATATATGGATCTACTTCAGTAGATCGAACTTTTAAATGTTTGAAGACGATATGGCTGAGACCATAACATCGAACATTTAAAAGTTCGAAAACTGAAGCAGAAATAAAAAAAAAGCCCCCTGCACCCCCCCCCCGCTACTTAAATATACCAATTCCGATATCAGACTACATTGTAGAAAAGGGAAATTTTCCCATTCTGCATTGTACACGGATCTCCATTCAGTCCGTTCGAACTTTTAAAGGTTCGATCTACTGAAGTGGACCTATATATATATATATATATATATATATATATATATATATATATATATATATATATAAAAACATCATTATAAAAAAAATCTCTGATCCATTTTATTTTCAGGGACATATCATATTCTGCTATTTTGACCAGTAGGCTTAAATCAGTGTACACACTGGATCATTTATGCTATTGCTAAAGCCTCCAGATACATGCTTCCTAGCCCACTGGATCCTATACTTTGCTTCCTCTAGTTCAGTTTAAAAAGCTGGTAAATGCTGATACCATTCACTTCTTAGAAAAACAGATAGGATGTGGCTGGTTCAGACTTTTACAAGCTGGTAAATTGCTAAAGCTGTGGAATACTTTTCTAAACTGAGAAAAACAGGTTCCTCCTTTATGAGGGTCTCATAATCTTCTTTTGGGACATAATGTGTTGGGTGAAAATAGCAAACAGAATTTAACATGATTTACATGATTTTCTTAACATAGGTATAGTAGTTGAACTGGGGGGTGATTACATAAAAAATATGAATTTCAAAACAGGATCATTTTAATAATAGCAGTCTTGAAGCTTACACAATTTACAGTAAGGCATCAGGCACAGGGAACACTGCCCTTATATCATGCTTATATACTATAACAGTATTGTTTTAAAGGATTGTCTAATGCCTTTTTGAAAATTTCAAATTCTTACTCTCCCTAAATGGTTATGGCATTGCATTCCAATTATTAATGCCCCTTTCTCTGTCCCAAGCTGTTGCTATATCATTTTTGAATGGGCTCTGAAAAGTGCAAAAGTCTTGCATCTTTTGCTTATTTATATTTTCAAGCATTCATTTAAAAAGCAGTGTGTCTGTCTTTTGTATACTTTCATCAATTCACCTCTCCTTCTAAAACGGATTCACTTTATAATCTTGAAATACTGAAATATCAAATTTCAGTATTTCAAAACTATAAGGTTGAATCTTCAAAATGCCAAAACATCAAAACTGTGAAAGTCAAAATCCCGAACGTACACACACCATACACCACGCAACACATACACCATCCTACCCACACTACAACAAACAAAGACAACATACACAAACACAAAAACACAACTAAACAAACCTACACTACAAATAAGCTGCACCCCCCACACCCCCACTACTTATATATACTAACTCTGAGATCGCACCAAACAGAAAAAGACAGTAAACTCACCAATACACACTCTACAGCCCTCTCACACACACACATCTCATATATACAAACACCACCACTTTCAACACTTAAACACTCATACTTTCACCTGCCTACCCTAACACACACCTAAAACTGCCGAACACACTCACATACACGCAAACACCTTCCCAAAACCCTTACAAAATAGTCACTTACCTTAAATTCCAGTCAAATCCACACGCTAAACCGTACATCAGGCACACACTACATCCCATGTCACGTACCAGAACACCATAACCGCGAATTCGACATTTCGGGATTTGTGGTTACACACTTTCGTTATTTTTGAAATTTGATTTTATGGTCTCGAAATACTGAAATTCAATATTTCAGTATTTCGAGATTATAAAGGGAAACCTTCTAAAACATATAGAGTATATATCCAAGTTTTCAAACCTTTCCTTAAAATGGATTGCAGGATGAGCCTGTATAAATTTGTATGCTTGTATTGTACTCTTTCTAGATTTGCATTCTCCATGATACAGTGCTAAACTAAGATACAGTACTCCATTTCTGCTGTTCTAGGAATAATTTTTTTAATACATTTTCATTTCTTGATTTGATAAACCTTTGTACATAACTTTTAATCTTATTACATTCTTTATAAGTATAGCAATGTGCTAGGTAAAATTTAATTTATCATCTAGTAGGATGCCACGTTCCTTGTATGTTTTACCATTGCCATTCATATGTCTATTGATGTCATATGCATGTGGATTTCCATAAGCCAAATCTCGTATGTTTTGTCTTGGTTATTTATTTATTTATTCACTCATTCACTCACTCACTCACTCACCCACTCACTCACTCACTCATGTATTTAATTATTTGTTTGTTTACCAGGGTGGAGCACAAATCACAAATGACCGATTTCAGTCTCAGCCTGGGAATACAAAGTCAAAATTAAACTGAGAGAGTGTAATAAAAATACTCATCTGTAATACACTATTGTTAGCTAATAAACATGTGGAAATTATATACACTTGTAACTCCCATTATTTACACTAAATCAAAACAAATCACATTTAGTAAGAGAGATGTCTGCATGATAATTATAACTGTGTACTGTCTAAATGGGAATGATAGGATAGTGGAGTGGACTGAAGGATATTAGAGTTTCTGAGTAGCTGGAAAGAGACGTTATGTTAAGTAAAGGTTTATGTCAGGGGAAGGTGAACATTGGTGTAATGGAATGTGCCATATGAAGGACAGAAAGAGTTTTGCTAGTAGGAGAAAGAGAGAGTGGTACAGCTCAAGTTAGGAAATATGAATGGACTAGAGGCAATGATATTAGGCTGATGGTAGGAGGTGGCCTTTTAGCTGGTGTTAATTTTTAGGAGACTGGTAATAAATCTGCAAATTTTATTGATTATTGTTTGACTATGTGGAGTTTGTTTATGATGTTGTGGCTATATCAGGGAGGCTGTATTTAATTTTGGGGAGTAGAACACTTTTAATTGTGGCTGTTCTGAAAATTTTAGTAAGAAGGGGGGAGATTTTATTGGCCCAAAATAGGAGGGAGTTAAACTTTTTCCTTGTGTAGTTAAGTTGGATGGAGAAATTAGTGTACAGATCAAGTAAAATACCAACGTATCTAAAAGAAAAAGTGCTTTCTATGACATTCTTGCTGTGTTCATGGACATGCAGAGAGTTTTATTCATAGGTTCATTTGGACTTACTAGGCTATTGATCTGTGAGGCTCTGAAAATGTAATTTGCTTTATGAAGAGTGGAAGGCAGTTCCACAAAAGTGATAGTGTGTGTGTGGGTGTGTGTGTGCGTGTGTGCGTGTGTGCGTGTGTGCATGTGTGTGTGTGTGTGTGTGTGTGTGTGTGTGTGTGTGTGGTGTATATTTTTGTTTGTTTTGGTGCGAAAAGTTATAATTTTTGTTTTGCTGGAGTTGAGGAGGAGGTATTTGTTGAAGATCATGTGGGTCAGGGCTAGAGAATCTGCTTGGTGGTCTTTGCAAAAGTTGGGTTCTGTTTTTATATTAAATAGAACCATGTCCTCTGAGTACAGCAGGAAGGGGAGATGAGGTAGGTTAAGGGGAAGGTAATTTATATACTATGATTGTATTATCAGCAGGGCAGGATGGGTGTTAGATAATGACTCACAAATATATATTGCAGAGTGATTGTACAATAAGCTGATAAAAAATAACATTGTAAGATATACTTGCAAAGAAAGTACTGCAGCTGAGTGCACTGGGCTACTGAACATTAAGGAAATAATACAATATAGACCTATGCACTAATTACACTGGAAGGGAGACATTTTATCCACACTCTGATTTAAAAGCTCTTATATCTTTCAGGGGTGTATTTATTTGTTTATTTTATTTATTTACACTTTGTTGACCAGGTTAGTCCCTCTAGGCCAATTGCCTCTTTTTAGAGGAGACCCCGATGTAGTAATTCAGACTGATTAGGGAGACATTTGGCCAGGGTACTGGGAAACTTCCTTTACTCTTTTCAAGGGGTTGTCATTACTTTTTGGAGAATTTCAAAATGAAGGCTAGTAGAAGTTAAAGTGCGGAGGAGACCAGTGCAAAACTGATGAAAAATCTAGCAAAGGATGCTGAACTGAAGACAGTTATGATGGATAAAGTAACATGTGCTGTTGTGGGGATATCAGAAGCTGGTGCTGTTGTTGTAATAGATAATACAAATAAATATCATTTAGCTGCTTTTATACTTATTTTGTGAAGGGAAGCATTGTAATAACAGAGCTGGAAGATGGTGGGCTGCAGAACAAAACATTGCTGGATTTTTTTGACAAGGAGGAACCAGGAGATGAGTCTGATGTATTGTGGGGTGAGATGGTAAATCATGTGTTTACTTAGAACAAGGAGCAGAAAGAACAGGTTTTTGATAAAGGTATTAGCAAAAATAATCATTTCAGAGTGGAAGTGAAACATTTTCAGATGTGATTAGGGGTAACAAGGGGCAAGAACAAGATACTGTAGATCCTTTTCATTATAAAAAGGAACACTGCAAGACAGATGGTGCTGTTGTAGAGTAACACTTTGTTGGGACAGTTTGGTCATGCAATTAGGGCTTTCTGTAGAAGGTATAAGATCTTTTATTCATATAGGTAAGGAAACCTTCTGAGACATTACAATTGAAATTAAATCTTTGTTTCATAAATTCGTCAATGAATGTGAAAAGAAAAAAGACGTTTATCCATGAAACAACTATACTTTTGTTGATCAAGGACTGAATTTTAAAAGGCACGTGTTTGTGGAATTATTTAGTTTATTAATTTTCATAATTTCATTAAAAGATTTATCATTAATTTTGCTATTATAATTGTGGTATAAGGGACTGTGATTTTTTTACTAAATATTTTCCTTTGATTTGATTGATCATGTTGAGTTTTTTATTGGAGAATAAGAAACTTGGATTTGTTTTTAATTTTGTTTTCCACTGATCTTAATCTGAAGCTTAGATCTTTATATTTGGAGGCAATGAGAGAATTGTTTATACCATATTAAGTACAAAGTCTTAAGGGAGGGATTTGGAAATTTATTCCAAAGTGTCTCTGCTAATAGATTTTAAGTAGAAATTCCATATGTTTATTCTGGAAATACTTTATTGCCCAAGTGTGCAATAGCAAAAAATGACCCAGTATTTTATATGATTTTAACTTTTAAGTTCTGACGTATATATGCAGAAATTCACATTCACTTACAGACTGACAAGGTACAGCAGTACCCCATGTTATTATAATCTATTGTTATTTTCATAATGGTGTTTAGTAGTCCTAAATGTAAATGATTCTCCTGTATTTTAGATATAATTTCTTTTCTCTGTGCATGTGGACTTTACCATCACCTAGAACATGGGTCTGCAATGACAACACAATAAATATCCTGTCATTTGTGGTATATATTTAGGATTCTTGAACCAAGTTTCACAAACGCTTCATGATGTCTATGTCCTCCAAGTCCAGATAAACTTCAAGACTACCAAACTTTTTTATGTAAGCTCCTGATACTAATTAATGTCTCCTAAACCCTGTATTTTAATAAGCTTCTCCTCCACAGATAATAGTCTTCCACCATTCACCCAGAAAAGATATCATTGAGGCAACCTTGAAAGGAATTTAATCTCAAATCCTACCCATTCTTTTTTTAATGTTCTTTCTAATCAACTGCCCTCATCCCAGTAGCCTGTGGGTCTAGCTTCATTCCCCTAGACCAAGGCCACCTAAATTTAAAAGTATAGCCTAGTTATTCCCAAGGTAAAAACTACTTGACAGCCCCTGGAAAGGGGAGAACCTTTCTATGTATACCTGTATCTACCCATCACAGATGTGGAATAGGTGCCACTGAGACAGGAACTCATGGTACTGTCCTGTGACATAAACACAGTTATTTTCAATTACTGAATTAACAATAAAAAAATAAAAGAATTACTCTCTTGTAGATATCTATCCGAGTATTTAAATATGATTGCATTGTATGGGCTCATCATATCACAAAGCACAGAGCCTTTGCAATTTCAGGCCATGCCCAATAATAAATACAGATGCTAGCTTTAGCAGTTTTAAGCCATGCCCAATAATAAGTACAAAGGCTAGCCTCGGCAATTTCAAGACCAAACCATTAATTAATACAGAAGCTAGCTTTAGCAATTTCAAGCCATACCAGTAACAAATACAGAGGCTAACCTTAGCAATTTCAAGCCATACCAGTAACAAATACAGAGGCTAGCCTTAGCAATTTCAAGCCATGCCCAATAATAAATAGAGATGTTAACTTTAGCAATTTCAAATCATGCCCAATAACAAATACAGACCCCTGGATTCATGAAGCTCAGCGCAAGGACAGCGTTAGCCTTGCACCGACCGTGCGGCGTAGAGATGGCACAGCAGCACCACATGCATATTAATGAAGGCACGCTGCTGTAATGGCCACATCCATAGGAAATGTGTACGAGTGCAGGGGGCATGTCCAAGCGCTGCATGGAGGCGTGAACATGTCGGCTGCATACGCGCAACCTAAAATGCTGACTAGTACAGCCTGTCTCTAATAGTAATCACTCCTGTCAGTGTCCATGGATACTGAAATGTATGCAAAGCATACAAGACATCATTGCAAACACCACAATAAGAAGTAAACACAAAGGAACGTAGTTGAATATTGAGTCCACGTCCCTCGAACAAAGATATTTAAAACCCCGTGCCCGTATTCCATTGTAGTGTCGCTAGTTATACCAAGTGGAAGCAAAATGCATTGTGTTAGCGTGCCGCAAATTGCCAAGCCTAGACCAAGGGTTTGGGTTACCACCTGTCCTACATTGTGAGGGACAGTCCCCCTCTAGGCAGGTGTGTCCATACCAAAATCATAATAAATGTGAAATGTCCTGCGATAGTAGGACATAATTATGTCCCATATGTTATGTAATAGTCCCATACAGTACGTATGTTCGTGTATAAAATGCCTATATGTTATAAGAAACAGAATAAGCAAGTAAATGAAACAGAATAAGCAACTACACCTCTACAACAATAAAAGCTTATATGTAGGCATGAAACTAAAGTACTATCCTTTGTAATGACTGTGGGCATGTGTTGGCCTGTAAACTCAGATGTGTGCCACAAAAATGTCCCATCCAGGTCATATGAAAAGGTGGAAACCCTACCAATGGTCAGAGCATTCACCCAATATCTGCCCATTCACAGTCCAAGTTGTCCTTGTCAGGATGGCCCATAGATGAATGGGTATTACTCAGGTCTACCTACCATGTCATGAAAGATAAGTATTTGTGAGTACCTATGTGCGTGATGTACAGCATGTGGATGATCTGAAATGTTAGTGTAGACCTCACAACCATATTGGTCCCAGAGATATGTAGTGTACGCAATGTGTTCTGTTGACTGTACCATGGGCCATCAACTAGAGAAGGGATGAATGTTGTTTGTGGAATATGGGGGTGGGGGGGTGACGGGTAATGTAATAATTCGCCAAGGGGAGACTGGGTTGGATGCACGATAGGTGAACTAGAGGTCTACGAGGGAGCGGTGGGTGAATCAGGAAGATAACCAAAGAACAAATATACACCTCCGCAATTCTATCCCACAAACATGTGAACATTAAAATGTGCAATACACATATACAGAAATGTTACCAGCACATACCCACATAATGGTCTGGCCTGAACTGAGCCATCCAACCCCAGCACACCTGGATACATAACTGAATACCCATCATCCCCTTCACAGCACACCACCCCCCCCTTCCTGAACATCCACCAAAACCAGCCATACTCAGGCTGCTAGATAGGCGTGGCCATATCTGCACATAGTGACCCCTACCCATATCTAGTAGGCAGTCTCACCCTAGGCAGTCTCAGGATTGCAAACTATGTATCCCTTGCATGTATAACCCTACCTTACAGCCATAAAGCAAAGATGGTCATGGGTCCCCACAACTTTTGGATATCCCTCATGGGATATATATCTGTTCTAAACATTAGACTTGGTGTCACGACATGATGTCCAGTCCTGTATACATCTGGATGCAAGTTGTATGAGCAGTAGTTGTCCACAAGACAGGATGGGTGTTAGATAATGACTCACAAATATATATTGCAGAGTGATTGTACAATAAGCTGATAAAAAATAACATTGTAAGATATACTTGCAAAGAAATTATTGCAGCTGAGTGCGCTGGGCTACTGAACATTAAGGAAATAATACAATATAGACCTATGCACTAATTGCACTGGAAGGGAGACATTTTATCCACACTCTGTTTTAAAAGCTCTTATATCTTTCAGGGGTGTATTTATTTGTTTATTTTATTTATTTACACTTTGTTGACCAGGTTAGTCCCTCTAGGCCAATTGCCTCTTTTTAGAGGATACCCCGATGTAGTAATTCAGACTGATTAGGGAGACATTTGGCCAGGGTACTGGGAAACTTCCTTTACTCTTTTCAAGGGGTTGTCACTACTTTTTGGAGAATTTCAAAATGAAGGCTAGTAGAAGTTAAAGTGCGGAGGAGACCAGTGCAAAACTGATGAAAAATCTAGCAAAGGATGCTGAACCTACGACCCGGGATTAAACACCTGACCATGATGTACATCTATCCATCTTGTGCATTATCAGGAATATATACCTTACACATTTGCATAGTGGCAGTGGGATATAGGGTGCTTAAGGAGCTTTAAAGCAGATGTAAGTAGGGTTACCACCTGCCCCACCTTGTGAGGGACAGTCCCTTTTTGGGCAGTTGTGTCCAGACCAAATATAATACAATGGCAAATGTCCTGTAATTGTAGGAAATATGTCCCATATTTCATGTAACAGTTGCATAAAACAGTTATTTATGTTAAATACTCAAAGTTACAAGAAACAGATTAAGCAAACAAACCGCTACAAGAATAAGCATTCATTTAGGCAAATAAGTAAAGTTCTAACCTTTGTACTGATCGTGGGTATGTGTCGGCCTGTAAAATCTGATGATTGTGCCGAAAATGCATGTAGGTGTATATGCATCTGTATGTATAGACCAATATATATGTATATATATATATATATATCTATATATATATATATATATATATATCTATATATATATATATATATATATATATATATATATATATATATATAATATAGATATATATATATATATATATATATATATATATATATATATATATATATATATATAAATATATGTAGATATGAAGAATGAACATGGTCACAATATAGGAAATCCCCATAATAGTTAGTGCTGTTATATATCAGGATGGCCATAGGTGAGCACACCTCTGCATCCCCAACCACAGGTAGGATGCTAAAACTAGAACGAATGATCTCCCCTTGCTAAGTCTGACTTTCAACTAGGTACAAGGCAGTCCCGGTCCCCAGTCGGACAAGCCTAAACCCGGAACCACTACAAGATCTAGTGAGGTCATTGTTCCCCTGTACTCTTCACTTATCAGACCAATGATCGAGTACAATGCCCCATTCGGGATGTATCTCACCCAACATCTGCAGCAATTGGAGAGACCCCAAAAGTTCCTCACCAAAAGGATAAAGGGACTCCAAAATCTGTCATATGCTGCCAGATTGAAGAAACTCCAGCTCTATTCAGTCGCATACCGTCTGCTCAGAGGTGACATGTGCCTGACATACAAGGCCATGTCCAACCCGGAATTAATGGACATGCTCCACCTCAAAAATCCAAATCCACCAAAACCACTAGAGCAAGTGACTTAAACCTTAGCACGGATATAAATAGGACATGCTGGAGGGATAGATTTATCACTCAGAGACTCCCTATGCTGTGGAATAAAATCCCGGTCCATGTGAGGCAGAGCACCTCGCTGGCTCTGTTCAAGAGAAATCTTGACCTGTGGATGGGAGATCGTAGGTTTACCCCGGGAATCATCTCTGTGTCACTGCTCGACAGAGGCACAACAAACTAATGGGCACAGTATTTTTTCATATAAGGGGTGGCGTAAGCCACAAAAATTTGGGCTAGGCTTATAAATGCCTTAGGGCAGATAGCCTAGTATAAACCTATGAACCTATGAACCTATAAAACCATATGAACACCCTGACAATCAAACACACATATGTGCCAGTACTATAGGCTTTGGAGGGCTGAATATCCTCGGAGTGAGTCAACATGCGACATGAGTCCAAAGCAGTAGGGAATAGGGAATGACACATGTGTAGTAGTGCATTTTTCCCAACAGGTAAATGGATGCCTGCTGTGTAAGTGAAGTGATGAGGTGTGTGTTCGGGTAACTATGCACCATGGGTATACATATAAATGAGGCAGAACACCAATAGTGTAGTGGTTAGAGCATCCGCCTAACGAAAAGGCATTCATGGTTCAAGGTTGACAATAGCACATATCATTTTCCTTGTGGAATGAATGTTGCTCTGCTGTAAAGCCGACATTTAAACATGTAAAGGCGAATGTGTGTATCGCATTAACCAGATCCTTTCAATCAAAGTGGTATTGTCATAATTTATAAGGCACAAATAAGCACAAATAAGCGACAGTAAACATATGTAATGAACAGTAAGCATAGGCGAGTGCGCCTGCGCAGGTGTAAGCAGGTCCCAGCATAGGAAATGTATGTTTGTATGTACAGATGTAATATATATATATATATATATATATATATATATATATATATATATATATATATAAATATATATAAAGAATGGACGTTGTAACAGTAAAGCATACACAAGGGATGTGAAGGGAATCAAGAGCAATGTTGGTATTATAAAGGGCTTTCAGCGTATGTCATAAAAAGCTGCCCAGGATTGAGCAGAGCACCGCTACTCACACCACAGGCAGGGTTTTACCAGTGGGAGTAACATAATTGAAATGCTAGGTCTACTTTACACATAGACGGAATGTAGTCCCATGCTGGGACCTGCAAAAATTGGAACGCGCAAATGGCAGTATTCCATAACCCCATGAAAGGCACGTATATGCAAATATACATAGGTTCATAGATTCATTGGTTGATACTATTCTATCTGCCCTAGGGCATTTACAAGCCTAGCCAGAGAGTGTTTGGCTTTCACCACCCTTTTTAGATTAGTTGACTGTGCCTCTGTATAGTAGGTCACAGAAGATAGCCCATTTAAGGTTAGTTTAATGTGCCTCTGTCTCGCAGTGACACAGAAGAGATCCCAGGGGTAAATTTATGATCTCCCTTCCAAACGTCAAGATTCTTCTTGAAGACGGTCATTGAGGGGCTCTGTCTAACATGGATTGGGATTTTGTTCCAGAGTGAAGGGAGCCTCTGGGATATGAATCTCTCCCTCCAGCATGTTCTATTTATTTCTGTGCTGAGGTTTAAGTCACTGGAGTGTGTAGCTCTGATGGATTTGGATTTCTTGAGGTGGAGCATGTCCATTAATTCTGGGTTAGACATGGCTTTATACATCAGGCACAGGTCGCCTCTGAGTAGGCGGGAGTTTCTTTAGCCTAACTGCGTAGGGCATCTGTTTGAGTCTCTTGATCCTCTTGGTGAGGTACGTTTGGGGTCTTTCTAGTTGTAACATGGCGGGAGACCCTGTGAATACATGAGGCGGGACAGAATGTGTGTAGGGCCCCAAAAGCCCTGGAGAGGGAAATGTGTAAAGGTGTGTCATGGCTGCGATAACAAGTGGATAATGAATGTTACTCGTGTAAATTTAACATGGGTGGGCTGGAGGAACTATGGGTATGCAATTATGGATCCAGGTGTGCCAGGGTTGGATGGGCCAGTTCTAATGGACGTGGAGGTCAGCTAAGTCGTAATAAGTATATATGCATACTCACATGCAGGCAACAATATATTTTGAAGTACAAATTCTGTAACACATGCATTCCATTTGTTGACATAAATAATAGGAATGTGCCCATACAAACATCGACAGTACATGGAATAACAGGCTGTGCAGAAGAGGGACGGGTCGAATCACACTATCACATTCCAATTACCATCGGTAATCCGTACAGGAACATGTATCAACATCTGTACACTGTATAACGTGCTACATACCAGTTACAAGATAACTGGAGTGTGTCGGTGTTATAATGAATAAGGCATTAGTATGCTGGTGAAGCTTATAAACACCATTACGCATGTGTAAGTGCATATGAGCGGGGAATGTATTGACACATTGATGTACATATATATAATCATATATATATATATATATATATATATATATATATATATATATATATTTATATATATACACATACACACACACACACACACACACACACACATATATATATATATATATATATATATATATATATATATATATATATATATATATATATAAAACAGCAAGATATGAATATACATGCATGAATACATATGCAGATATGTCTGTATATATTAATATAAATAGATATATATATTTTACAGTAAATATACACATGTATATACCTAGGTTATGTTACAGCAGTTACGGGTAACATGTTTAGACCGGGCATATGTTGGTGGGAGGTCCACTCAACAAACGTCTACTTACCACCCCTCCAGCTAGGCCGGTGAGACATACAGACACGCAATAAAGGTAAATACAACACTGCTTCCCAGACCACCGGCAGGAAACTACCAGTAGGTTAGATCTACAAGGTCTACACTTTAAACATGGACAGCAACGTCCCTTGTAGGACATCAAAAATTTGGTACCTTCAACCAATGGGGGAACACCATTATGATCAGGATGTAGCTGTACACAGAACAGTAGGTTGTGCAAGCCTGATAACACATGGTTTGACACAATGTACGACATGTGTCCCGACACGGGAAGAGTGGGCAGTGTGTTCATACCCCACCTGTGTCCACCTGTGCCCACAGTAAGGATGAGTGCTGTAGAGTAGTGGCAGGTGGGGGAACTATGGGTATGCGATTATGGGGCTAGATGTGCAGGTGTTGGCTGGCAGACACGTATTAGGAGTGCCCTGTGGGTGTAAGTAATATTCTGATGTGGGTATAGCAGACGCCCATACCTCCCAAACTGTAAGAGCACATCTACTGGACAGTCCGTAAACCATTGGGGGAATACATAGGGACCATATCATTGAACTGTCCCTGATTACCAGGGACGCCCATGATTACGAATCAGAATCTTAACACAGTCCCAACTAAACCATCCTAGAACTAGTGATATTAGGAGGAAAGGTGGCGGAATACACCTAATGAATAATGACAACATGTAAGAGTCATAAACTGCATGCACCTCAGACAATGTGTATGAATACATATGTGCTCTGTGTCCATCAGTGTGTCAGGTTAATAGCACCAACCTTCTAAATGTGTCCCTGAGGTCGTTATGCAGTGTCCCTGACTCAGTGTTTATTCTTCCCCATTCATATGAGAGGTCTGATAGTGAGAGAAAGTGCATGTTCCGCCGACTACCTTAGAAAGTTGATAGAATAATAGGTTTGGGGTTACCACCTGTCCACCTTTGCGAGGGACACTCCCCTGTGGGCAGTTGTGTCCTGCATAATAACTGTAATTAAGGCAAATGTCCTGTGATTTATGGCAAAGACTACCTATATTGTCTGTAGTAGTAGCATAAAACAATTATGTTCCTCTGAAACACCTAAAAGTTATAGGTAACAGTATAAATAACTACAATGCTACAAGAGTAACCTTTTATTTAGGCAAAACAGTGAAGTACACCCCTTTCTCCTGGCTGTGGGTGTGTTGCCCTGCAAAGTTTGATGTCTCTACATACAGGTCCTATAGGGTTGCCACCTTGCCAAATGGCCAGAGTGGGACATGTTATGTAGAAATGTCAGACATTCCAGGACTAAACATACCTACAGCCATGCATAGCACAGGATTACACTTATTTGCACAAATAAAAGCTTAATCTAGTTGCATTTGAATTGCTTATGCTACTTCACATAACATATAGAAGTGTCATATATAAAATAACTGTTGTATGCAATTATTAATGAAACATAGAATATAATAATGTCCTGTAATATGGACATGTGCTATGTCTTGATTATTTTCGCACTGTCCCTCGCAAAGTGGGACAGGTGGTAACTCTAAAGTCCTACCTTGGCCTGTTGAGAAGGTGGCAAACCTATAATAGGTATGCGGTAGCATGACCCGTCCGACAGATGTGGCTACCACAACCCAACTGCTCATTTATAATGCAGGGTCTCGGTTCCCATGTATCAGCCAGATGGGAGCAGAGTGTATTCGGAGCACACAAATATGATTAATTCACTGGACAGGCCACTGATTCCATACAGTCGAATGCCATGCCATCGCCTAATGGGCAGCCATTCCCGATACTGTTGTCATGTAGTCTGATGTGATAGGCATTACAAGGTGAGAGCAGATTGTAAGAGGAACGCACAATTATGAATGATTCACCAGACAGGCCACTAATTCCATACAGTCGAATGCCATGCGGTCACCTAATGGGCAGCTATTCCCGATACTGTAGTCAGGAGTGGACTTAGGTCAACTGGTGCCCTAGGCAGAGGGTGCAATGGCACCACCCACCACACCACTCAGTGCCCCCATTCTGGTCTACCTACACCAAATAAATACTGGTAAAGTGCCCCCACTAAAGCAGTGCCCTAGGCGGCCGCTTAGTTGGCCTATGCCTAAGGCCGGCTATGACTGTAGTCATGTAGTCCGATGTGATAGGCATCACAAGGTATGCCTAAGAAGAACACATGAATATGAATGATTCTCCGGACAGGCCCTGATTCCATAAAGTCAAATCCATGCCGTCACCTAACTAATAGGCAGCTGTTTCCGATACTGTATTCATGTATTCCGATGTAATAGGCATCACAAGGTGGGAGCACATTGTATGAGGTACACACAAATATGATTGTGTCACTGGACAGGCTGCTGATTCCGTACAGTCGAACGCGATGCCGTCGCCTAATGGATGGCCAGTCCCGATACTGGAGTCATGTAGTACGATGTAATAGGCATGACAAGGTAATATTGTGGTCCTTGCTCACACCCAGGGGTGTGAGTGACAGATGCAAGCACCAATGTCGGTGCATTAGCAAGTGCGGGATTGAGCAGGTGTAAGCATGTTTGGCTACCAGTATGCGAGTATTGCATTGGTTAAGCAATATAGAGGCTAATCAAGCGTAAGAGGCTGTAACCAGAGGATATCATATAACGCAGTCATTCAACAGTACAGGAATGTATCCCATCATGTAGATGCACATGTGAGTGTTTATGTTCAGCATATAGGTACATACATATATAGAGATGTATCAGGGACATACCATGTGACAACCAAGCATTACAAACGAACGAAATGGGAAACACCAGCAACGCCTGTATTATGTAGTGGTGTTGCTCTATGTGATAACAAGACTCCCTCAGAAAGACATGTGTCAGTCATACATGCAAATAGTTGTACATTGGCCATGTACATCACTCTGTGCATGTAATGTACATTAACACAACAGTACCTGTCCAATCATTATGTGTGAACAGTACTCCTGCAATGTGCTGTGTGCAACATCATCATCATGATAAAGGTAAATGGGGTAACAATAGAGGGACCTATAGTGTTTTGTGTACAATGGGGTCATCCTCCTCACATGTACCTGGACCATGTAGGAGTGATGTGCATACCAGGACCGTGCGCCTGAGGGATAGTGGTGAGGATAACAGTAGTGTGTTATGATGCATATTACAAGGATTCTATGTGTCCAGTGGTGGTACCACCAGAAGGTGGTGCAGACCCAGCAGAGGTTGATGTTAATGGCTGGGCCCCAGATGTGCTAGTTCCCGGTGCCATGGTCAGCTGAAGTGGGACAGGAGTATCTGCCGGAACCTACCAACCCATTCAGCCTATGGTGTTGCATTTTAAACCCACATATGGCTTAGTGAGAGACAACAGCATACAGGATTACCTATGACAGTATGCATAGATATCACCAGCAACCCAACACAACAGATGGTATACATTTGCAGAGGGAGCACAACACATGTATATATACCGCATGGCAACTGTACAATGTGTAGTAGATGTGTGACTGCAGCTATGAACAGTTGCCCATCATTGGCTTGTCACTGGGAATCCCACACAGTGTCAGTCATACCACTGTCTCATGTGACACATGTCCAGTCAGGGATGTGATGGCAGTAACACATCCCTATCATCATGTACTATCTGCAATCCCCACACCATGCTTCTGCTGTGCATGGAAGTGTGTTCAGTGTGTAACACAGGAAACAAATTGTTGCACACACTGACCTGTTCACAGGTGGCCCTTCAGATGGGGTTCACTCATGAAGAGAGTACTGTCATGTCTGTATTTTAACATGCATAATAGCCATTACCACACACATGTTAAACAGGCAGTAGTCTCAATGCAGCATAGCTACACTTACATGCTGTAGTTGTGTGGCACATCACCCTCCTGTCATTAGGCTATTTCCCACTGTGGAAAATGATTGATGTGCATCCAGATATCATCTGTGATGCCATGTCAGAACACCACATCCAGGTACCACTCACAGCGACTGTCATGGCCAGATAATAACATGTTTTCCTAGATAGTGTACTGTGTTTATCATGCAGATGGCTATGGGAACACCATCACAGCTGTACCACATGCAATCAGCTAAAGGAGGACTGCAATAGATGCAGAGACCATCACCTGACCATTTCCATCTGTTACAATACACATGCTGCTGCTTTGCAGGTGTACACCTTCACATCCACCAGAGAGTGTGTGTGCGGGACAGGCAATGTACACCAGGGAAGGGCTTGGAGACTCAACCATAAGCATCATCTGCCACACGCTGGATAGTACAGGGGCCAACCCCTGACTACTCATTACTATTACATGTGCATGACATTACTACATGTGACACAGAGGCGGCATGTTGCAGTGCTGTAAGAACATGTGTGTAGGTGAGTGAGTGCCATCTGCAACAGATATAGTAGACATACATTAGGTGTGGCACACGTCAGCCCTCGTTAATGGATGCCATTGTCACCACAACCACACTCTAATGGACATGCATTGACACCTTTGCCAGGAAGGCAAATACACAATGTAACTACTTAGTTTGCCACACTGCAGTAATGCACAGGACCACATGCACCACAGGGGATATCTGGAGGTTCTATGGGCTAGAGCATGTGAAAGTGCTTGGCAACTGCTGGTATGCCAATGAGGTTTATACTGGGAGTGACTGTGGTTGGGATCATCACAACTCACACACAGACACAGGGTGCCAGTACTGTCATGCACGTATGCATTGCTCCATGGGTGTGTAATGTTTTGGCTGTGCAAGATGGCTGTACAAGGCTGGGTGAGGGGTAATCCTTGCCATCGGGTCACCCGACAATGGTGTGCAGTGCAGGAGTGTAGTGTCTGCAATGTCCCACACAGATGGGTACTGTATTATCTGGCCTGACATCCTGGTTACCAATGTGTAGGGCCATAGCTTTGTAATGCATGCCATGTCTGTGTTTGATAGTCCTTCACATGGACATTGCCTGGGATGTGCATGTCACACAATACTGTACAGTGACATGTACAGGTGTACATTGTTTGACAGACACATGTAGTGTACACAGCCTGTTATACCCCGATATGCCAATACTGGCCTGGTGTGGCAAAACCTGCTTACAGTGAGCAGGTCAGCCCTGCACCTGAATGGATAGAATGAACAGGTATTCTGTGGTGTCAGTGGCATGGGTCCATACAGGGCACATGTGTACAGCATTGTCTGGCCTTAGTGCATCACATATGATGGCAACAAATATGTTGCAGCCATTCAGTGTGGAACATAGTGAAGGCACAATGTCCTTATATATGTGCCTATTGTACCGCTGTACAGGGCGCCATGTCCTCTGCAGGCCACTGTGGTCACACCATGCCTACTATCTGTCCTCAATGTGCATGTTACTAGCAACATAGTGGGATATCCAAGGCAAGGTTGTATGTGCATGGCACATGGGTGTGGGACATATACCGGGTACTAGTAGGGCTGCATACTTAGTTCACCAGCCCTTTTACAAGATGTATGGATATGGCTTGCCAACACAGTGCCATGGCTGACTGACAGTAGTACTCCCCGTGAGGTGACAAATATGTCATAAAATGGATACTATATATGTAAACTACAAAACCCACTCCCAAACATGTCCAATGGTAAGACAATCATGGCCACCTCTACACAGGCTCTGACAGACAAACACACACTTGCCATGTCCTGTATACAAACCCCTACCATATCACACTGCAGCAACATGCATTTAGGGCATGCACTACAGCGAATACTACAAAGCACTGTACTTGTCTCATGCAGGCAGACACACACACACACACACACACACACACACACACACACACACACACACACACACACACTTGGCATGTCTGGGATTAGAACATCGACCTAACTACTTTACTACACTACAGCATTACGCAGTTACAGAACGCGCTACGAGATTACTGGGTCACAGCACTCCCAGAGGTGTATTTGTAGATGGGTGACATCATCGGCCTTGATAACAGTGGGTATAAGAAATGCATGGAGCATGAGCAATATAAAGGTATTACTCAGTCCTCAGGCAAATGGACACACACACACACACACACACATGGCAAGTTTGGGACTAGAACACCAACCTAACTACTTTATTACACTACAGCATTATGCAGTTACAGAACGCGCTACCGAGATTACTGGGACACAGCACTCCCAGAGTTGTATTTGTAGATGGGGTGACATCATCGGCCTTGCTAATGGTGGGTATAAGAAATTTGTGGAGTGTGAGCAGTATAAAAGCATTACTCAGTCCTCAGGCCACCAGACACACACACACACACACACACACACACACACACACACACACACACACACACACACACACACACACCAAGTGTGGGACTAGAACACCGACCTAACTACTTTATTACACTACAGCATTACGTAGTTACAGAACATGCTACCGAGATTACTGGGACACAGCCCTCCCAGAGGTCTCTTTGTAGATGGGTGACATCATCGGCCTTGCTAACGGTGGGTATAAGAAATGTATGGAGTGTGGGAAGTCTAAAAGCAATTTAGAGTCCACCAGCAAATGGGGACAGACATACATACACACACACACACACACACACACACACACACACACACACACACACACACACACACACACACACACACACACACACATAAGCCAGTGGCGGGTACGGAATATCTGCCTATTTACAGATTACTATTACAATACTACATACTTACGAATCGCGCCATACAGACTGCACATGTTAAGGCTGTCATTATGACCATCTGGGAATGCGGACATCAACAGGGATGCTTGCAGTTAAGATGTACATACCTGTGAACCTGTGTGTTTAAAGTAAGAATCCATCCTGACCTGGAGTATGCCCATCTGTGGAATGGATGACTACTACCACTATACAGGGTTACAATGGCCATGCCCATACACAAAGGCACATAACCGACACAAGGTGTCACTGGGCATGCTCACACAGTAACACAGGGCTGTTCGGAATGCAGTATGTGTCCATCTACATAAGGATATACTGGGCATGCTCATACACTTAGTAGCACAGGGGGCATGCTCACACACTTAGTAGCACAGGGCTGGTCGGAATGCACTACAATGTGTCCATCTACACAAGGATATATTGGGCATGCTCATACTCCTAGTAGCACAGGGCTAACTGGGATGCATTCTGATGCTAAACACGGAGGGCCACAGTGGCCATGCTATTACAGGTAGATGTAAAGAACACATTGTAATGAGCTTTGGTGTTAGTAGTTGTCATTGTTAACAGGAATGCTGTTCTACATATATTTGACACCAGTATTTTACACAACATCAGCTGTCATTCTGGGATGACATGGCTGACAGTAGGCAGGACTTTGTCACATATCACATACATCCATGATACAAGGGAGTGCGGATATTACCCAAGTCGCATCCGCCACACAGTGCCATTCCAAGGCAAATGTCCTAAACACAGGTTAACTCCCATACACCTACAGGACAACTACATTGTTTTCTTATGCTAACCAGTGCTAGATGTGTAGCATCCATATTCACAGCTGGTCACTGTAGATCCAACAATGAGGAGTATTGACATCTGTGCAATAAGGAACTCCTGGCTGATGTCTCCGTAGTGCACAATAGCACTACCACCATATACCTCAGAATCTAGCACTACCACCATATACCTCAGAACCAGACATGTGGGCCATAACACAGGTATGGACTGCTCCAGGTGGTGTACCCACATACATAAAGGCCACTCACATGTACTGATCAGTCTCCCCATGAAAGGCATCACAGATGAGCCATGTGCAGGACACAATGTCACACGCTGCATTCTAGGATGTAAATTGCAGACACCACCATGCCCTCGGACCACCAACACGCAACCATACATGTTGTATAACATAGACGAGTACACCACCATGTGACCCTTGACCTGTGTATTGTACTAAGCTCTACATCAACTGTAGAGAGTACACATGTACTGACACAGTTGCATCATGTGTTATGCAATGCAATGATACCACTGTCTGTGACCAGGTCAGCTTTACACATACCAGGGGCCCTCAATACTTTCCACCATTAGCAGATGTCTGTTGCTGTACACCAGTACACACCCTCATGTATGGATATGACATACATGTACCTGCCCTGGGTATGTACATGCCACACACACAACATACCTGTCAATAGCATAGCTGTTGTAGTTTTTTGTGTAAACAGGTGGCTACAGCCATTACATACATGCACATAGAATGTAGGTCCATGGCTGCTGAATGCTAACAGTACATAAGGTGTGATATCAGTGTTGACAGAGGTAACATCCTCTCTGTACTGGTCACCCATCATATCATACAGCAGTCCATGTGTCATGTATGTCATTACACATACCCTCCAATTGCTATGCCTACAAACATGACCAAATGTCAGGACTGTAGGACCTATACACCTGTACATGTAATGTTGTGCATCCAGTTAACATGCATGTGCAGTTGCTGATGCATGCAGGTGGCGTGTATCCTAGTACATCATGCAGCTGCAATGCAGCCTCAACATTCAGAATCAGGCTCACCATAGCACAAAGTAGATTTAAAACATGATTTATTGACTGCAGTAACAAAAATAAAGTAAGCGCTTTCACGTTTAACAACGCTTCATCAGACTTTCAAGCGTTGTTAAACATGAAAGCGCTTACTTTATTTTTGTTACTGCAGTCAATAAATCGTGTTTTAAATCTACTTTGTGCTGTGGAGAGCCTGATTCTGTTTGTCTACAAATTAATACTTTGAATCTGAAGAGGCTCCTTGCCCAGAAGCTGTTTTGGTTTGATTTCTTCTGCAGCCTCAACATTGCCAACTGTATATGTTGATATGCTGAATGTACAGAAAGATGTACCACAGGTATGGACAGATGTGTTGAAATAACTAAGTGTTGGGGCATCTTTGCAGATGGATGTTTGCTGTGGACAGCTCACAGGTGTGTCACAAGCCATCCTACAATACCTTAACCAGTACGCAATGGATTTGTTAATTGAAGGACATAACACACAACTTAGACAGCGGTCAGGGTGACAGCGAAGGTAAATCACTTGACACCTGTTAATAGACATGATGTCCCTAGTGCATATATCAGCACTGTTGGCACAGGAAGCGTCAGTACAGTTTGTAATGTGTGCAATACTGCTGTACGTCTGACATACATAACATGAGCCAGGCAGGTCTGAGATTCACAGTACTGGCATGTGTGGTTGTGTGTGTGTCCATATATGTCACGTATTGTAAGGAATACATCTCAATTGTTACTCACTCTCCTGTACACTAGTGTACAGATCTGTACAGACTGCAATGTAGAAAGCAGAACATAGGCAGGGGTGTGTATCTCACACATGTTAGGTATCTGTATGTGCATTAATTACTGAATGCCACAGTGTGTGTATGTAGGGCTGACTGGTCCCTGGGGTGAGGATGTATGTTATCATACTGAACTGATAAGACCCCTCTCACCATCCAGGCGATGCATTCTACTATCTGTGTTGATGTCCCCGATCTTAGGCCATACTGTCTACCTGTACATGTGTATTCTCTGTGGCGCGTCATGTAGGTGCACAGTACTGTAATGATGATTTGCACATAGGCAGGGGTCCTCATCCCACCAGTAGCAACTGTGTGTGAGTGTGTGTTACTGTGTCGGTAAAGTCGTAAGTGTGTGAGTTACAGTGTCACTGAATACATGTGTGTCAATACCTGAGTGTGTGGGTGCAGCTGTGTGTTGGCATCCTGTCATGGGAACGTGTATTACTGATTCCCATTGAGGCATCACACTTCCCACTGGCCTCTACCCTTGTAATCAGCTAGACCACTCTCTTACCTCACCACTCCATGTAACTGTACCTGTGATGTCACCCTTTATGGATGTCACGTCTGTGGCCACAGTAGCTTAATACACAGCTATCATGCTCTTGGAATGGCAGACGTGTTTGTAACGTGGGACATTCTCACTGGTATGTGGCAGCTACACGGTGCATGCTGCTATATTCATACATACCTGTGAGTAGTCCACATTGACATATGGGACACTTAACTACAAACACTGACATCCCACTGGCACGTGCAATTAGACCTGAAGAAGGACAGCAGAACATCATGACCAACATGCATTTACTGTTGTTACACAAGACACATACTGTTAACAGTATTGTACACCTGTACTACATGGTATATCTGCTGCCTGTCAACAGTTCTCAACATTTGTAAACTACACGTATCATCCTAGTCTGTTCACCCTGTGCATCAGACCATATGAGCATGTCCCTGCACCAATGGTGTGGATGTCAGGGATGTGGCACAGGCATCATCATATGCACAGGGTGTTAATGATTGCCAGAGGCCTAGGCTGCACCATTGGATGACATCATGTGTGTGGGTTTGGGCCTTTGATCTAATTGGGCGTGTGTGGATGTTATGCATGTGTGTGTTGCGATGCCCTACATATGTGTCCAGTGTGTGCGTGTATGTATGCACACAGCTCTCCCATGTGTCTGGCCTACACAGGGGTATTATTGACAGCTGCAGACTGTACAGGCGAGGTTTTACAGTTCACTGTGTTCGGCCACGGACATGTGACCTGTGCCTGCCAGGGGTTGCACGGGCACTACCAGACAGAGGTGCAGATTGGGTACTGTCTGATGTCACTTGTCCACTGGAACTGTGTCCCTGTTGGGACCATCCCAGGCCATGTGCATGTGGCCTGCTGTGTCGTAGTGTGGACAGCACAGCACCAGATGCACTGCTGCTGCTACCGCCATTATGGCAGTGGGTATGTGAGGTAGCTCTTACACGTAGACCTGACACAGGTGATATAGCAGGCCTACATCCACATGCTTGATGCCTCACTCCTACCAGATGTTCCAACAAAGACAGCTCACGCTTGGGGATTGTCATGCCACAGTCAAGAACTCCAACCATGTCACCCAACTGTCTATCCAAAGCATCAGCAATCTGCTGTTGAGCATTTACCATTGACTGGATACTGTTGTTTAAAGAACAGACAGCAGCCCTCAGTAGCCTCTGATCTTCTCTGTTGCACCATTCAGCACGTGACTGTGCCTCCATTACAACCTGAAACATGCATCTGGTGACACCAGCTGCTGCACTCTGCCATGCAGGAGCATGTTGGCCAGAGGTCCTCCTACGAGCAGCACTGGCCACGTGCCTGTGTGGGACACCACCAGTAGTTTGGCTGACACCATGGTGTGCAGGCACACCATCCGAAGCCCTCATACTTTCCTGTTCCAAGCTACCACATGCCAACTGTCCTTCCTCTATGGCCACTGGTGATGGGGTATGTGCAGGTATGGGATCTGTGTGCGGGGATAAGGTGGATATAGATGGAATGGCAACCAATGGCACAGTTTCAGCCCCTGACAACTCTGCCTATGTCCCAATCATATGCTCATCATCACTGCTAGAGTCTGTGGGGACACTAACATCTGATGTACCGCAGGAGGGCAATGCACCTACATCACCTGTGAGGGCAGATAAGAACTGTACATTACAATCTATACAATAGACACACACACACACACACACACACACACACACACACACACACACACGTGATATGACAGAAGGCATGCAACATGCATGTGATATGGCAGATGGCATGCAGCGCAGACAATAATAGTGGTAGTTATCATACATCCCTAGGTTGCAGACAGCAGCATGCAGGTGTCATAGCAGATGTCAATCAAATTACACAATCATAGTAGTGGTTAGCATACATCCCTGTGTTATACCATGTGAACCAGCACAGGTTAACAGTACACCTGCCTGATGTGTGGCATATGACCTTGATAATCACATGTAGTATGACATGTGATCTGCTGACGTGTGCAATGACATGCATACATGTTTAACACAATGGTGTCCTGTTAAATATACAGTGGGGCAATGGTGTACCAATTCAGTTTTGTCTGTCCGCCCTACAGATACACTGCAAATTTAGCTGATGTGCATGGCTATTGCAGGGAATCATGAGGCATCTCTAGTGCTATACAGTGTGAGTTACAGACAGGGTTCATAGCCAGATACAATACATATATACTGTGGAATGTGACCCACGTCACTGAGGTATATACACACTAAACCATGATGTGAAAGTTGTGACACAGGTCACTGATAGGTATACGGATGACACCCCTGCACATCTGCAACCATATTGCTGCAGCCTGGCAACTATGGCCAGACATGGCGAACACATCGGTACACCATGTCTCACATGATATCTGTGTACCACACACACACACACACACACACACACACACACACACACACACACACACACACACACACACGAGGAGGTAGTATGGCATTTATATCCAACACCAGCAACAGGAATGTACTGTATCTGTAGCCTGATGTGGATACTGTACAGGTGACTGCTGTCATGTTGCAACACCCTCAAGGTGTTCAACACATCTTATGTGGTGGATTGATTTTACGCCTACATAAGATGTGCACAGGCCTGTAGGATGTCTAGTGTTCCACATCTACATTATGACCATTATACAAAGGCCATGGTTGAACCATGTGTAGCCATTGTACAACAGGGTGTACATACAAGCACAACACGTCTACTGTGTGTGTTGCTCCATGTCTCTCGCCATCCTCCATGGCCATGTGTGTACATGTGTTGTCCAAATTATTGTGATGGGCATCTATTTCACATGTCATGTGTTGTCCCATATGACATATATGCACCACTGGCAACAGGGTTATACAGATAAAGGGTGGTATGTGGGATATGTTTCAGGTTAGGTAGGCAGTGTAGCAGCCAGGCCAATAGACATCATGGACATGTCAAGATAGCACATCACATTGTGTGACATTCATAGCAGGGCTATGATCCACACCAATGAAACCTGTGTGCTGGCCATACTCCAGCCCACTGTGTAGTACTGTTTGTATTCACCACATGTGTAGATCAGATCTGTTGTACATTCCTAAAGTGAACAGCACCTCTACCATTGTATGCACAGCTGTCAACACATCTGGCAATAAAGTTTGTGAGGATTCATGTCAGTGAGATGATTCACATAGTTTGCAAGTGTTGCATATGGGTAGTCATTTTGATGCATTGCAGGTCCGACCTGTATATTTTGACAGGACCATACATTATGTGTACATGTTGTGAATGGCCACATGGCAGATAGATCTGTGCATTACGGTTCCTGATAAATAATAACACTCTCACCTGCAACGGGCTGCTGTCGCAGCAAAATGCCAGAGGTACCTAAATAGGAGTAACAAAGCAGTATGAGCATAATCCACCCCTGTATAAAGGCTACAGGGAGCAATGTGCATAACACATACACCAGTACATTAGACTATACTATGGTGTATGCACATGTGTGCATACACAGGGTAGCATACTATAGTATGCGGCATGTGTGTATACATGCCTTCCATATGATGTTACATTACATATTGTACAGTGACACATGCAACTATATGGAATATAGTTGTTATAGGTGCAGTCTGACTTACCAGGCAGCTCCAGGCTCAGTGGTTGAGAGACACCCACCTCCACAATATCGGCTAAGGCTTGTGGATGTGTTTCTGCAGGTGTCCCCGGGTTGGCCAGTAGCTCCTCATTATGTGTGAATGTGGGCTGGGTTGGTGGTCCACCACCTGTTGCACCTTGTTCCCTGGCGACTGCATTTGCACGCTGTTTCGCCCATCTAATAAGGTCTGTACAGTGTCTGCGCACCTGCTGGTATGTGTGGTTGTGGCCACCCACATCATTAACCCTCCTGCGAAGTTCCATCCACAGGGCATCCCGCTACTGTGCATCCTGTGGCACATGGCTGAACAGGATATCATGATTGTCGAGTAGGTATGGGATGAGGGCCTCATCCTCCAAGTGTGTAAAAGGGGGAAGCCTTGCATGTGGCACACCTGGAAGACATAATGATGGCGACAGGTCACAATAACTCACAGAGAGATACAGAGCTACAGCTGAACATACATGTGTATCACATTAATTCAGTTTAAATAGTTGTATTTGCAAACCTACATGACACTGACGTGTTTGTGTCACACACATTTGACACTCAATGTTGAGTGGATATTATCATCATATATGTGATGTGTGTGTCACCTGATTACATTGCTCATACTCCATGTGGTTGCTGTCTTGATGTGGGCATGTCTGTTTGGCTGTACTGGTGTTCCTACCTATCAGCACATGGCTGGATGTGTCCACATTAATGCAGTCAATCTTGATGCAGTGTATATGTCACATATAAGGACTTACACTGCCTTAACAGACATGACCTGTGACCCTGCAGACATGCTCACATAAGGTTTTACATGTATGTGTTCTGCCATATACATCTACATGGCACTGTACAGCCATTCAACATCCTGCTATGTATCACCTGTGTTGCACATGTGATACACATGGGACACTGGCTAGCCAGATGGCATTTGCAGGGATGGATATCAACTACAGCATGCACAGTCAAAGTCAACTAGTGGGCTATATGCTATGGGCCATGTATGAATCTAGGATGAAAGGTTACCTGGCAGTAGCCGACAGGTGGGTCTGTGGGGCCAGGTGGAGCAGTGCCGCATTACTGATCCCCAGGGTTAATGATACATATAACATGCATTACCATGCAGTCATCACACCATGTCTGAGAGGGGAGCGATGTGCAGCTTTGACATTCAGGAATGCATAGTATGGCAGGACTATGTCAAGTGTATGGGACAAGGATCTGTCCAGCATGTGGTAGGTGGATGTCAATGAAGCATGTGTTAGAGATCAGGATGAGTATGTGTAGTATGTCCAACATCACTGGGTTGGACATGGATTTATTCAGGATAGGCATCATGCTACATAGTGGAGATGGGGAATGGGAAGGCTGGTGTAGGCCATCTGCACATGGCCAATACCCTTTAAAGGAAATATGTGATCTGATATGGGTCACTTGAGTGTTCTTTATGGCTGAACAATGATCTCTATATTCATGAATGGCACCCTATCATTATTAGGGTTGCCACATATGACTACCTGACAGGTGTGGTTATGTAGCTATCACAGGAAAGACAACTGCCTAGCTGCATCCCTCACACACGCAAGTGCCCATTATGTTGACCGTTGCCTAGATGGTAGTTCATGGGTACAGGGTTATTAACATAGGGGTGACAATGTGAGTCAGCTATTGCTCCTAGGTCATAGTCATTCGCATACTTCAATAGGCAGATGCCTTCTGTTTGTCTGTGAGGTATGGACTACAATGAGGGGGAATAAAATTCATTAACCCTGACATACTGTAGCTGCCACTGGTGCAATGATCACGTATTATTCAGACACCTTCTGTAGTGTTGGTTCTGCCAGCAGTCCTGTTGAAAAACACTCCTGTGACATAGGAATGTACATCTAGTATACCGAGTGTAAGTGGTACACAGTATGGGTGATGATGTCCTATGACCTGGCAAGGTTATGATATGCAGTTTGACATCAACCATACTATCATCTACATCTGTACTGCTGACATCACTTAAGTGATCAAGTTTCATGGCCTACCAGACTTAGCAGGGTAGTAGTAAAGTACTTCTCATTATCAGTGGTGCCTCCCCCTTTGTGGGTTGTGATGCCTGTTGGTGTGCACCATTCAGTGTGCACACAACCTGACATGGAGCTATGTTTTACATGATGTGTATGTGGAGAGCATCTTGTTTTGCCATATGTGTATGATACAACCTGTGATGTGGGCAGGTCCCATGCAGAGTGAGTGCAGCTTCTACCTGCATAGTTGTGGGTACAGGTGCCCTGTGGTGTACATGGATATATGCTTGTGTACCTGCTGGGGGGAGGGGGGTATGTGTTTATATTATCCAAGACCCTATCTGGATTGCTTATTCATGCTAAGCACTTGTTCAGGACTTGTAAACACTACGTAAGCTAATAATTACTATAGCACTCAATCTTCCAAATTACCTACAGGTAAGGGTGAACAGGTTTTGTACATACTTTTCTCACTTGCGTAGAGTAATGTAGCTCTTGTACTCACTTTCCTCACTTATCTAGGTGAATGTAGTTCTATATTCAGGCATGTCCAAGAGACAACTGCCAGTGTTCTCACCTGTCTATCTGATTAATCTGGACATCTTGAGGCAATGTACACATTGCTTCATGTACACAGAAAAGCCTATCTGCCTACCACCCAACACTACAACTTGTGAGAGATGCACTCATCTAGCCAAACTGGAGGTAAAGGTCTCTCCAACCAAGCCTGACCCTGACTGTCATGTGGAGAAGGTACACAGTTGCACAACACCACACTCATCACATAAGTCTCACTGAATCTAACCCACCATTAACTGGGAAAACTACTCATGTACCAACACATTAGTTCAACGGTTTCTGGAATTTATAAACACCAATGCCCTCACTCAACATATCCATACACCCAGCAGGGGCAACAATATCCTAGACCTAGTCATTACCAACATGAGTGACTGGTGCTCCACATGTGAAGCCAACTACTCGTTGGTCTGATCAGGTCATGTGCTGAACACCATTGATATCCACATCCCGTACCTACCCCCATTAAGGGAACCACAGTATAATATGTCTACAAGGCCAACTACATGCTTTCTTAAGACAGACGTGGTGGACGTCATGACACCCATGCAGATGGACAGTACTGTTACAACTGCTGAATCCTACACAAATACACTCTATAAGCATGGCTTGTGCTATCCCAAACAGAACCAGGATGCTATACTCCTAATTAACTAAACCAATCTGGTGGTCCCCTGCCATAAACATATTGTACTACAGAAGGAAAACACTGTTGCAAATGAGAGTACAATACCATGCGTGGAGGAGATCCCTGGCCAGCCTCAGTAAGAAGGTGAGATCACTTATAAGATCCTCCAAATCTAGTAACAAAAACTATAACGCAACTAATATCAAAAACAACCACAAAGCATTCTATAGCTATGTCACATATCCCGATGTCAACAACCAGATCTGCTCTGAGTTACAGCACAAAGGCACGAACATTACAGAAACAATTGATATTGGCAACATTCTGGCAGATCCCTCTCAAAGCTGCACACTCTAAAGGCAATATCACAGCATCCATGGGACCGGACAACATCCCAGGCTGTGTTTTACATGAACCAGATCGTACTGTCTCCCCACCTACGCACCATGTTCAATACTAGCCTCACATCAGGCATTGTGCCCCCTGAATGATGCACAGCAACAGTTATCCCACTCCACAAAGGTGGCGCACAACGGACCATGGGACCTATTTCCCTATAGGCCTGACTAGCCTGGTCTGCAAGGCTATGGTGCACATCATGGATCACTGTCACAGAGACATTGGGTACCTCCCAACCTTTGACCCCTCCCTGTTTGGCATTGTTAAGGCCGGACCATGCCTCCTAAACCTGGTGGATGTCTTAGAGACGGTTACCAAGGCATTAGATGAGGGTAAGGAGGTCCGCACAGCCTGCCTAGATCTCTCATAGGCTTTCAACACCATTCCTCCTTCTGGTATTATCAACATACCCATCCGCCTGAACATTAACCCCTGTGTTGTGTGATGGTTTGCAAAGTGGCTCATGGACAGTACCCACACAGTGGGAGTTGCATACCCTAGGTCTGACTGTATGCCAGTTACAACTGGCATCCCCCAGGGCTCAGTCCTAGGACCCCTCATGTTCAGTATATACTTCTCTGACATACAGACAAGCACAGGAGGGCTTTGGCTGAAAAGGTTTGCAGATGACTGTAAACTAGGGGACATAATTGTTTCCCCAGCTGTTACAGACACCCTCTGGAAGGGTCGCACTGAGACAGATACCTAGTGTTAATATCATGGCGTCAAGCTGAATGCCTAAAAGTGCATAGTCATCCCCTTTGTATATAACTAATTACCCACGGATTACCACATAGGTGCTAGTCCCCTACATACAGAAACGGTAATATGGGATCCGGGAACCCCAGTAGATAGCAATCTCTCCTTTGATACCCATAATGACTAGGTGGTTAGAATATCCTTCTATATGGCCCCCCTAATCTCTAATGGGTTTGCATCCAGATCAGAGGGTCCATTGTGACTCTACACATGTCATATTAAACCCATTAAAGGATACAACACCCCATTTGGGATATACCTTATAAGACAGCTGCAACAGCTTGGAAGACCACACCAGTACCACACCAAGAGCATTACTGACCTCAAACAGATGACCTATGCAGCCCAACCTACGAAACTCCAGCTGTACTCAGTTGCATACCTCATACTCACAGGTGATCTCTGCTTGACATACAAGGCCCATGTCCAACCCTGTATTGCTAGATATGCTCCACCTAAATAGAAGCCCCTGAGAGCCACATGCTCTAGGGATATACACCTAACCATAACGATGAGTAGGACATGCTGGATGGATAGATTCCTGACCCCGACACTCCCTATGCTTTAGAACATGATTCCAATGTACATCAGGCAGTGCCCCTCATGAGCACTCTTCAAGGGAAACCTTGACGTGTGGATGGGAGACAGACATGTACCCCGGGGATCACTGCAGTGGCTCTGCTGGACAGAGGCACAGGGAACTATTGGCTCTGCCGTTCAGAGGCACAGGGAACCAGCCTATGGGGGCAGCGAAAGCCAACACATGCTAGCTAGGCTTACAGATACCCTTAGTAAGACAGCCTAGTACCTACCTTTGCACATATTACATGTCTTATGTGCATGGACAGTCAAATAGCTCTTCCATTTTACTTTGCTATCATGCTGATAAACTGTCGGCTCACTAAAAGACATATGTATCCTGTTATTGTGTATTGTAAATGCTAATTGACATAACTAATGTTTGCCTAACATTACAGTAATGCTATGTAGCTTGTAATACATATCTGCCTACAATACTGTACATTACACAGTTATTGGCACAATATCCCACAATGCAAATCATAGTTGCACAGTGGCCCAACCTTCCACATGCTATTCTCTGTAATACACCCATACATATGGCTACAGTTACAATATATCAACATATACTATCCCCTGTTATAACACATACTTGTTGGACCAGCCCTGCCACTGACATCGGCTGGTGAGGAGTATTTCTGTTCAAAGCCCTTATATAGCATCCCTTGTGGTGTATGCAGTGTTTGCCTTGTGACCTACAGCAGTACACACAAATACTACAAGCATTACTATGCTCAACAATACATCACTACAAGATACCTGTTTCCACTATATGGATTGCGTGCACTTAAAATACTATAGAATAGTACTACATACACAGACATACTGACTGTTCTACATACCTTATTAGTAACCCGAGGTGTTGTTAACTGTTGATTCAATCCTTTTCGGTTTGTGTTTCAATGTTCGTTGTAACGTTCTGCTGGTGTATACGGATGGTTTGAATGTGTGATAACACATCCTTTTCTAGTTACATATAGGTAACATGTGGTATCCTGTCCACCAATTGCTGTTCCAAAGTAGTTAATTGGATGCACATCAGCTGTGCAGCTACTCCATTAGCCGATACCATGGCAACAGTGGTGTATAAGTGAGTACTCCTTTTGGGCGTTGTCCGTTTGCCTTACTTTCAAGGGAGATGGCCTAGATGTGTTATTGTGATATATTTCAACAGCTATATGGAGACACACAGAGATATATTAGCTTCATGACTCCCGTGGACTGTGTGTAATGGCTAGACAATTTAGTTCTACATGTGAGTACAGCTGTTTTATTTCCGAACAGTGCTACTTATGCAGGGTTTGTTTGTACCTGATACTTCTGCAGATATTTAACTCTGGCAGGGATGTTTGGCCAGCTCAAGGCCATATGGCTATGCATGAACTGTTATGTGGTGTACAGTGTGCTCACTAGATATCCTTGATTTGGTGTATAAGTGTAGCATACTGTGCTGTTACTCACTAATTGCTAACACATCCCGGTGTATGCACAACCCTCTGAAACGGGATTACTGCAAACAAACCCTATTACATCAGCAGTTGTTCCATTGTATAACAGCAGCTATTTCACATAGGGCCATGTTAGTGTGTCTCTGACAAGGTATGTTAAGGCTTCTGCAGATGTCGTACAGTGTGTGAATGATTTGTGATGTTATTACAGTTTGTATTGTAATATGTTTGGGTGTGGGGGTGATGTTGGTGGGTGTGCTTAGCAGATGCAGGTGTGTAGGAACTGCTTTTATACATAATCACTATGTGCGTGAGGGTTCCTTCCCTATTTGAACACCTATCCTTTTGTGGACTAATACAATGGTAATTGCAGGCTGATTCATTAAGGCACTGTTATGTGGTTCCTGTATAGCATGCAGGTGATGTTAGTCCTTGAATCCCTTCGGTAATACATCTGAATGTAATAACGTGTTGCTACATGATAGCTGTGTATTTCTGTCATAGGTATTTGCAGTCATCGTAGTTGTATTGGTGACTGACCCTCTTTGGCTAGGGTTGCCACCTTTTCATATGGCCATAGTGGGACCTTTTCGGGACATACATCTGATTTTACAGGCCGACACAAACCCACGGTCAGTACAAGGGATAGAACTTTCCTTTCTTGCCTAAATATAAGCTTATTCTTGTAGCAGTTTAGCTGCTTATCCTGTTTCCTGTAACATGTATGTATTTTAGATACAGAAATAACTATCGTATGCAACTATTACAGTACATATGGGACATTATGTCCTACAATCCCAGGACATTTGCCACGTTTAATATATTTGGTCAGGGCACAACCGCCCAAAGAAGGAGTGTCCCTCGCAAAGTGGGACAGGTGGTAACACTATCATTGGCTCATGTCCATAACACATATTTGTAATAGTGTATAGGCATATACTCTCCGTATCCTTTGTTCATAAAGGTTAGTAGTGGCGGAATGTGTGATTGTTATGGTCTATGTTATACACATACATGAACACTTCAACCGCTGTATAGGGAAGACCTGCAGAATCCTGAAACCACAGAGTTCTGACGCGCACAGTACCGGGACCAGACTCCCATACCCCACATTACCGACATCGACAGTAACTCGCGAAGGTAACACGAACATGGAACACACACATGCACACACAGACACACTGCTGCGCAACACATCCAAACAAACCATCCTACACTACGTATGAACAGGTGGCCAAGCCCCTCTACACCCCCCCCCATGTAAGTGTATGCACCCCCCACACCACCCCCTACTTTAATATTCTACATCCTAGGTCACGCAAACAGACGCACAAAGCTACCCCACAACCACACGTTACAGTCCCCCAAGAACACACACCACACACAGAACACACACTTACACACACTACAGCCCTAAGAAACACAAGTACACACAGTAACCTACCCAAACCACAACACCAGAAGCACTGACTAACTGTCCATTAACATCATGAGATTACACCTTACGCATCTGGTGTTTCGGTACTGTGTTCTTTCGGACCTTAAGCCTTGGGATTACGTGCGTCAGTATGTAAAGCAGTCGGTATGTGGTAGGTATCCCATTTATATGTACCTCCATGGTTATGTAGATGTTGTTAACCTATCTATATACATATGTATATCCCCATATATCGACATATCTCTCTCTCTCTTCTCTCTCTCTCTCTCTCTCTCTCTCTCTCTATATATATATATATATATATATATATATATATATATATATATATATATATATATATATATATATATATATATATATATATATATATATATATATATATATATAATATATATATATATATATATATATATATATATATATATGTATATATATATATATATATATATATATATATATATATATATATATATATATATATATATATATATATATATATATATATATCATACACCTTTCATTGGGTACATGCTGGTTTGTCCTATTTCAACACATTCCTACCTTTTGTGTTTTATCCTGTCAGTATACACGACTGCCATTGGTACATCTCAGGTAGCTTAGTGGTATGTTATTGTGATGAATGTGTACATGGTTGCGTGTTCTAATCCTGGCAGTGTTATCTTGCCTCTCAGAGCAGGCACTGGTAGTGTAAGGGTGATTAATGCATATTTCAGTGGTTATGTGTTCCACATGTTTACTATTCTGTGTAGAACTACCTATATATGCTAGCTGTGTTTAAGGTATACTATGTAACATGTACACACCTGTGAAGATTCCTGTCAGGGATACTCCCCATTATTTGGAACTACATCCCTGATAGTGAATCATGAAGTACAATAGATTAGCAAGGAGGAAGTAAGGACAGCTATGAAGAGAATGAAGAATGGAAAGGCTGTTGGCCCAGATGACATACCTGTGGAAGCATGGAGGTGTTTAGGTGAAATGGCAGTGGAGTTTTTAACCAGATTGTTTAATGAAATCTTGGAAAGTGAGAGGATGCCTGAGGAATGGAGAAAAAGTGTTTTGGTACAGATTTTAAGAATAAGGGTGATGTGCAGAGCTGTAGTAACTACAGAGGGATTAAATTGATCAGACAAAGCATGAAGTTATGAGAAAAAGTAGTGGAAGCTAGGTTAAGAAGGGACGTGATGATTAGTGATCAGCAGTATGGTTTCATGCTAGGAAAGAGCACTACAGATGCAATGTTTGCTCTGAGAGTGTTTATGGAGAAGTACAGAGAATGTCAGAAGGAGTTGCATTGTGTTTTTGTAGACTTAAAGAAAGCATATGACAGGGTGCCTAGAGAGGAGTTGTGATATTGTATGAGGAAGTCAGGAGTGTCAGAGAAGTATGTAAGAGTGGTACAGGATATGTATGAGGGTAGTGTGACAGCAGTAAGGTCTGTGGTGGGAGTGACGGATGCATTTAAGGTGGAAGTGGGGTCACACCAAGGATCAGCTCTGAGCCCTTTCTTATTTGCAATGGTGATGGACAGGTTGACAGACGAGATCAGACAGGAGTCCCGTGGACTATGATGTTTGCAGATGACATTGTGATCTGTAGTGGTAGTAGGGAACAGGTGGAGGAGACCCTGGAGAGATGGAGATATGCTCTAGAGAGAAGAGGAATGAAGGTCAGCAGGACTAAGACAGAATATATTTGTGTAAATGAGGGGGAGGATAGAGGAAAGGTGAGGATGCAAGGAGTAGAGGTGGTGAAGGTGGATGAGTTTAAATACTTGGGGTCAATAGTTCAGAGTAACGGTGAGTGTGGAAGAGAGGTTTAAAAGAGAGTACAGGCAGGATGGAGTGGGTGGATAAGAGTATCAGGAGTGATTTGGGACAGACTAGTACCTGTAAGAGTGAAAGGGAAGGTCTACAAGAGGATAGTGAGACCAGCTATGTTTTATGGGTTGGAGACAGTGGCATTGACAAAAAGGCAGGAGTTTGAACTGGATGTGACAGAGTTAAAGATGTTAAGATTTGCACTGGGTTTGACGAGGGTGGACAGGATTAGGAATAAGTATAATAGAGGGTCAGCCCAGGTTGGAAGGTTTGGAGACAAAGCCAGAGAGGCAAGATTACGTTGGTTTGGACATGTGCTGAGGAGGGATGCTGAGTATATTGGGAAAAAGATGCTGAGGATGAAGCTACCAGGTAACAGGAAAAGAGGAAGGCCTAAGATAAGGTTTATGGATGTGGTGAGAGAGGACATGCAGGTGGTTGCTGTGACAGAGCAAGATGCAGAGGACAGGAATAAATGGAAACAGGTGATCCACTGTGGCAACCCCTAACAGGAACAGCCAAAAGAAGATGATACAAAACCCCTCACTGACACTCCGGGGAATCCTTGCAGAGTGGGTGTTGAACAGTAGCTACACCCCAGGGATCCTGCAAGTGGCTGTGCTCCACAGAAGGACAGTTAGTTGATCAATGGGTTGGTGACAGCAGACATGTTCTGCCTATGCTTATGAGTGGCCTTGGCGGTTGGGCATGTACCTACCTATGTATCTGTGAACCTGTATATACAGTATGGACACATGCTGATAGCTTAATTTACTGTTCAGGTATTGACTTATCTTGTGCCAATGGTGGTTGTGTGTACAATAGTTGAGGGCTACCTATGTAGGATGCACACAGTAGACCACCTATACATGACAATTTACAGGTGGTCGCGTGTGTGTGCCATCCATGTTTGCTGTGTGTGCAGGTGGAGAAGGGTGTCAATCCATGAGTGCCTACACTGTCAGTGTGTGTGCTATACATTCCCTCTTTGACAAGGCATGGGCATACTGGCACACCTCTGTCTGCCTACTGGGGCTAGCACAGGGTGTTCGTGGCCTGAGTCCTCCTGTGCCTGTCAGACCCTTGGCAATGGTGGTGGGCTGTGAGGGCCTTCACCATTCTGTCCCTGCTGCAGCTTTTTCCACATTATCATATTGTGTAGCATGGCACATACTATGAAGATGTGGGCACAGGTTCCTGGAGAGTACTGCAAGGCTCCACCAGATATGTCCAAGCAATGGAACCGTGATTTCAGCATCCCAAACACGCGATCTATGATGATTCTGGTTTCTGCGTGTGCCTCATTATGGCATTCTTGCATGGCTGTGTGTGCATTTCTGATGTGAGTCATCATCCACGTTTCCAGTGCATAGCCAGCATCCCCCACCAGGTGGCCATATGGGATGTCCCCCCTGGCAAATACCTGATACAGTCCAAAAGACGAGGTCCTTGTCCGTAAGAAGACTCAACAGCCCAAAATCCTGAACGCAATTTATTCATGTAAAACCAAAACAAAGCGTTTTCGTCACTGCAATCAGTGGCTTCTTCAGAGGGAATATAAAATAGAGCACAAGCTCTCCAATTATAACAGATGAAGCAGGAAATGACATAATCAAATTTCCTTACGTACAAAAAAAGTTTTCTTGATCATATGTTTATACATTTTGTATGTCAATTTTATGTACAAGGAAATGTGCAACAACTCTGTGCCTTTTGTTTCTAGCCTCAATAGGTGTATTAATAATTATAACATATATTTCTAAAATACATTAGAAGATTTATTAAAAATTGTTAAAAAAGCATTAAAATACATTAACACGTGGATGTATACGGACCAGTAAACAACTAGCCTATTTTCAAATTTTAAAACACTACTACACCTAACTTTTGGTATGAAAAATACTGATATAGGGCGATGGATCCTTAATTAAATCAAAAGGACCCAGTAAAAGTGTTATTTGCCACCTTGTTTCTAACAATAAATAACTCTCTTATATGTAACTGCTCAAGGAACACTATCCAAATAAAGGGAGAAGGGAAATATCAAAGTTACTAACATACTTGTCCTTGTATTTCACAATACAAGAGGATGTAAACAAAATATTCAATATATTTTGTGTTTTGTAACCTATATTTTGTATATTATATGTTAATAGTAACTGCAACATAGCCCCGATGTTAAAACTCAGGAGCTACCTTAGATAGGCTAGTATATAACATATAATATACAAAATATAGGTTACAAAACACAAAATATATTGAATATTTTGTTTACATCCTCTTGTATTGTGAAATACAAGGACAAGTATGTTAGTAACTTTGATATTTCCCTTCTCCCTTTATTTGGATAGTGTTCCTTGAGCAGTTACATATAAGAGAGTTATTTATTGTTAGAAACAAGGTGGCAAATAACACTTTTACTGGGTCCTTTTGATTTAATTAAGGATCCATCGCCCTATATCAGTATTTTCATACCAAAAGTTAGGTGTAGTAGTGTTTTAAATTTGAAAATAGGCTAGTTGTTTACTGGTCCGTATACATCCGTGTTAATGTATTTTAATGCTTTTAACAATTTTAATAAATCTTCTAATGTATTTTAGAAATATATGTTATAATTATTAATACACCTATTGAGGCTAGAACAAAGGCACAGAGTTGTTGCACATTTCCTTGTACATAAAATTTACATACAAAATGTATAAACATATGATCAAGAAAACTTTTTTTGTACGTAAGGAAATTTGATTATGTCATTTCCTGCTTCATCTGTTATAATTGGAGAGCTTGTGCTCTATTTTATATTCCCTCTGAAGAAGCCACTGATTGCAGTGACGAAAACGCTTTGTTTTGGTTTTACATGAATAAATTGCGTTCAGGATTTTGGGCTGTTGAGTCTTCTTACGGACAAGGACCTCGTCTTTTGGACTTCATTTGCTTGTTTTCTTTTTTTGTAAATACCTGATACAGCTGTGAGGAATGCCAGATGTGGGAGTCGTGATAGCTTCCAGGGCTGCCAACACACACATCCATGATAATGCCCTGGGCATTGCACACGACCTGGCAGTTGATGGAGGGGAATCCCTTGTGGTCTATGTAGCACCTACACTGTTCACCGGGTGGTGACTTGATGTGTATGTGCGTGCAGTCTATTGCATCCAGTACCTCCGGGTAGTCTGTCACATGGTGGAAGAGATGCATATTGCTGGCCAACTCCTCCTGCATTCAGGGGAAGTATATGTGCTCATTGGCATATGGTAACATGGCATCCAGGAACTGGTGGAGTACCCTGGATGCTGATGCATGTGAGATCCCCATGATATCCCCAGTTGGCCTTTGGAAGATACCTGTGGCTAGTATTCTCAAGCTTACACATACCTCATGTCCACTGGGATGGGTTCCCCTCTGTTACTTCTGGCTCTGAGGCGTGGCCGGTACAGCTCAACAAGTTGCTGTATGATGTCCCTGTCCACCCTGTAATGCTCTACTATCTCCAGATCATGTAGCCCCTGGTAGGTTACCCTGGGTCTGAACACTCGTCTCCTCCTCCGGTGCCTGAGATGGTTGTCAGCATCATCCTCCACACCACTGTCAGTCGCCAACACATGCTGGTGAATCAAAGCTATGGCAGCCCCTAACATATACATATTAAAAGTTCCCCGTCTGTATACACCAATGGTACAGAGTGTCTGGGAATACACAAGTGTGTGTGTGTGGGGGGGGGGGTTCACACCTTATACTATTGTGCAATGGATGATGCTGGTGTAATTGGGTGTGTTTGTGCTATTCCAGCTGCAGGGTATCTTAGTTATTGGTTTTACAGCAGGTACTGCTATTGTGGGGCCTTTGGTGTTGACTTACGCTTGTCTGCCGTGATTCATCTATTGACCTTTACTTCTATTTTCAACCCGATTCACCTCCCATTGTCAGGCATGCATCCAGCTGCCTCCTTTCTTGTTTTTGTGCTTTCACAACCCAGGATTGTGTTGGGAAATGTGTTATGTAGTTGATCTACTGCAAGTTTGCTTTGTTCTGCTGTGACAGTTCTCTTTTCTTTGCTGTAGAGCACCTCCCCTTTCCTGTTCTGCAGGTAGCTACTAGCAGCCTTGTTAGCTGTTGTCTATGGCCCACTGTGAGTTCCTAGGTGTTAATTGCTCATTTGTACTCAAATTACCATGCTGCAGCATTTCCTTATTGGCTTCCCATATCCTTCCTGTTTCAGCTGTGGTGCGCACCGCGCACAGCCATTTACCAGGTTTCATGTGTGTTTTCATCCACGTTCACATGAACTTTTGGTTACCTTGTGTGCTCTCAGCTAAGCAAAGCTATGGCTACTTCCACACCCCTATCCTGTGGCTTTGCTTAGCAACACGTAACATGGATTAGCAATGCTCCAATGTGCTTACAGCTATGGTTGCACACACCTCTCTTGATGTCATGTTTACCTCCAGGCCACTCCTCGGCGTTGTAATGCTACTCCGTGTGGTACATCCTTACGCTGGCGGGGCATTTGCAATTCAGTATTACTTGACTCATTTGCATGTCTTTGACTGCTAATTCCTAGTTACCGCATGGAACACTGTCACAGACCCTTAGCAACCCTTGCACCATGGTTGTGGTGTAGCGTGCGTGCCATTGACTATTATGGGGATATTATGAATTGCATTACATTACAGTTTTATGACATCTAAATATATTTTCCTTGTGATCCCGTTTGCGCACTGATGCACTGCGGTTTTACTTTGCGTTGGTGTGGCCATGACATTAAATGTTATTTTTTATATGTTGTGCATGTTGTTTTATGCCATTGGCTATATATTTAGCCATTGGCACATATTAACATTATAATACGTATGTTTGGTCTGCTTTCATGGCTCCAATTTTATGTTTGACAAAATGTAAACCATTTTTTTTTAGTTTACATTTCTACATGCTTACGGTATGCCTGCACAACTTCATGAATCGCTATATACTTTAATTTGCATGCTACACTGCTGCACATGGGGTAATCAGCATATATGCACCGGGAGCTGTGCAGCTCTGGTGTACGCTGGCAGTGCATGTGCAAACAGCTCTTACCTGAATCGCTCGATGGCCATATTTGGCGCTAGATCACCGACACTACTCCGGTGCATGGTGCAAGCTTCATGAATCCCAGGGAGAGATTTGTAAAAGTGAATCTGTTGTCTAATAGGTTACTACATATAAAGGAATATAATAAATATGAAATATGTGAGTACAGGATGTACAAGAATGAGTAAGAATATTTACTCATAATATGAGTAGCACACGACCAGAGCTGCAAGTTGATGGCTTAAGAAAACATGTGTTACTGCAATGCCCATTAATAATTTAAATATTATTGACAAAGCACTAGCCTTTTGCAGAGAGGTTAACTGAAATGATATTACCTTCATGAATATACAGGGGTTATTCTTATTGTGACATATTTACTCATAACTGTTATACACTGTTTAACAGGGCTTCACACCTGTAGCCTTATGATGAATGGTTGAATACCTATGCATATTTACTTATTTCAAGTATTATACATGATTATATACCCAGTTTTATGGAAAGGAGTTTGTAAAATGTATGTTTTGAGTACAGCACATAACCTGTAAGAGGAATTTCCCGTCACTCATTAGTGTCCTTTATTTGAAAGCGGCACAACTTACTCTTTTTTTGTCAAAAACTGAATTACATTGATAAAGGATGATATAGATACTGCTGTGCTAGTATATAAGGTAGATGTAAAACATGTTACAACACTTCTGAGTTTAAGTGATTTATGCTGCTGCACTTAACTGCATAGCTTTTTAAATCATTTTTGGTTTTTTGGGGGGAGCAATTTACTGTGTTTTCTCAGAATTTAAAGCTACAGCTAGTAATTTATACTGTTTTCAGTTTAAACAACATTTTAAGTGTTTTTTTTCTACTGAACATAGCTTTTTAAGTCAGTTTTGAATAGCTTCTGTTAAATTTTGGCATTTTGCTCTGTTTTCTTTGAATTTGAAGTTACATCTATTAATTGAAGTTGTTTTGCAGTTTACACTGCATTTTAAGTGGTTCTTATTCTATTAAATGAATTAATCAGTGGTTATTACATGTATTTGCTGTGTCTTTAGTCAGTTTTCAAAGTTATAGCAAACAGCCAGTTCTAGCTAAGTGCATGAGTCATTTAAGCCATGTCAGGGTTAGCGACTCAAAGGTGTAAAAATTGGCTGTAACTAATTTGTTCATTTTGAATAATATTGCCAAAAATGGGCATGAATATTTGGCAGTGATAAGTCAGTCAAAGTCCCGGACTACTCTGACCTATGGCAGGGATCCATGTTAATGGTGATAGGGGTCTATGTGCCTCTACTGGCCAATGTGTGCCTGCCTTCCATAAAGCCCAGCAGCCCTAGTGCAATAAGTTACTGCCCTGCCAGTGTCTAGTTGCCCAGCCTAGGTTACCTGGGATAACTCTTTTGAGTGAAAATTGGATGTAAAGCCAATCAGCTTCCCAAATGTGAACTAAGAATTGAAACTATAAATAAAGGTTCACTGACAGGACTGAGGCTGGAAGTGGATGACACGATGATATTAGACATTCTGTGTATCCAGGAGACATGTTGGCAGAGTAGGGCAGCCAAACCACTTAGGCTAGGATCCAGTGTCTATTACACAGTTGGAGGACAGACTAGAAAATGAGAGAATTATGATGAGGCTGAGTTGTATGAAGACAGTTAAGGATGCCATCAGAACTAGTGACAGCCTCATAGCAATACGCTTCCAATGTAAAGATAGTGTAGTACTCATAAACTCAACCTTTGCCCTATAGCAGGGAAAGAGTGCATTCAGGAAGAAGTGGTAGGACCTACTAGATAAAGCAGGATGATATGCGTTAATGTTGATTATTGGGGACTTGAGTGCTCCTATGGGAATAGACAGAAAAGGATATGAGGACTGCATAGGTTCATATGTTGGTACTAGGCTATTGGCCATAGGGCCTATACAAGCCTAACCATAATAATTCCCTGGATATTTCTTCTCACACTATTTACATCCCTGACACCTGTCTAGCAGGGTGACTGACATGATCCCCGGGGTGAATTTCCTTTCTCCCATCCAATCGTCAAGGTTCCTTTTGAAGAGGGCAAAAGAGGCACTCTGCTTGACATGCATTGGCAGTCTATTCCAGAGTCTGGGGAGTCTCTGGGTCAAGAACCTATCCCTGCAGCATGTTTTGTTTATTGTGATGACAAGGTTTAGATCCCTGGAACGTGTGGCTGTGAGGGATTAGGATTTCTTTAAGTGTACCATGTCCAACAGCTGTGGGTCTGACATGGCCTTGTATGTTAAGCAGAGATCGCCTCTGAGTAGATGATATGTGACAGAGTATAGCTGGAGTTTTTTCAGCCAGTCAGCGTAGGGCATCTGGCATCTGCTTTAGGCCTGTGATTCTTTTAGTGAGGTATTTCTGCGGCCTTTCCAGTTGTTGCAGATGTCTTGAGAGGTACATATCAAACGGGGCATTGTATTCTATAATGGGTCTAATGAGGGATGATTACAGTGGGACAATGACCTCCTTCTTCCTGGATGAAAAGCCCTTAGTGATGAGGAGTGCCACATAGAAGGATTTCCTGACTGTTGTGGTGATGTGGTTATCGAAGGTGAGACCACTGTCCACCTGTGTCCCTAAGTCTCTTATCACACTTTCAGTGTTTAGTGTACTGCCACCTATGTGGTAATTCACAGGTACATGTTTTATCCCAAAGGGGATAACTATACATTTCTTGGCATTGAGTTTGAGCCCATGGCTCTGGCACCAAGCATCTGTTTCTGTAAGGCCCTTTTGGTATCCACATAATTTGGGGAATCAATAATGGCTCCCAGTTTGCAGTCATCTGTGAACTTTGTTAGCCAGAGTCCCTTAGTGTTGGCCTGTACTTCAGAGAAGTAGATGCCAAACAAGAGCGGTCCCAGGACTGAACCCAGAGGTACTCCACTTGCACTTGTCTGGAGCTGGATTTGGAGTCTGCTACTTTTACAGCATGGGTTCTGTCAGTAAGCCAGTTGGCAACCCATTGAGTAACATAGGGATTAATGCCCAGCTTAGTAAGTCTATCTATGATTCCAGAGTGGGGGATGGTGTCAAAGGCCTTGGCGAGGTCCAGATAGGCTGTGTGGATCACCTTACCCTTGTCTACGGCTCTGGAGACTGATTCAAAGAAGTCAATCAGATTCAGGAGACAAGAACGGCCCTTCATGTACGCAAACTGGGTGGGGTCCAGTGTTTGAAGGTTGCCAATGTCTTTGTTTATAAGTTCCATGATAATACGTTCCATGGCCTTGCAGATCAAGCTTGTCAGACTGATGGGGCGGTAGTTCCTGGGATCCAAGGTGGCTCCCCCCTTGTGGAGTGGGATAACTGTAGCTGTGCGCCACTCAGTGGGCATAAAGCCTGAGGTGAAGCTATGATTAAACATGACACATAGGTGAGGTGCTAGTTCATTTTGTAGTTCATGTAATACACAGCCCGGGATGTCATCTGGTCCCATGGATGCTGTATTCTTAGCTTTGGAGAGTGCGGTTTTTACCTGTGTGGCCATTATTACCAGAATTTGGCAATCTCCCGGTATTGAGATTGGCTATTTAGGGGGTGAGAGTGGGGGTGAAGTTGGCACTGAATTGATCTGCCAGGATATTGGAAATATCCTTGGGATCAGTATATTTAATGCCATTCTGTTGTAGCTCAGAGCAGATCTGAGCATTGCCATTTAGATTCTTGACATAGTTATAGAATGCCTTGTGGTTGTCTTTGGAATCTTTGGCAATTTTATTTTTGTAACTAGCTTTGGAGAATTTTATGAGGGATCTCAGCTTCTTACTGAGGCTGGTAAGGGAGTTTTTTGCATCCTGGGATTTTCCTCTTTTCTACAACAGTTTCTTCCTTTTGATGTAAAGTTTGTTTATGGCAGGGGACCATCAGACTGGCTTCCTTTTTTTGGAGGAGAGCATCTTGGTTCTATTTGGGATGGCACGATTCATGCATGAGTGGATGTGCTCACACAATGCCTTAGTATAGGACTCAGCAGTCGCACTTTCAGTTCCCATCTGCATGGGTGTCATGAAGTTTGTCACTTCTGACTTGAGTAGCATGAAGTTGGCTTTGGAGAAGTTTTTTATGGAGGTTTCCTTACTGGGGGGTAGGGGTGGGATGTGGATGTTAAGGGTGATTAGCTTATGGTCAGACCTGACCAACGAGGGGGTGACCATAGATGTGGAGCATTGATTTCCCATGTTGGTAATGACCAGGTCTTCGATATTGGAGCCCCTGGTGGGACTATGGAATAGTTGATCCAGGGCATTGGAATTTATGAATTCCATGAACCGTTGGGCAAAGGTGTTGGTACATGAATAGATTTCCCAGTTAATGGCAGGGTAGTTGAAATCACCCAGTATTAGGTGTTTGGTTGTATCTTCATAATTTCCAGTAAGTTTAGAAAGGTGTAGTGAGAATCTTGGGGCATGGTGGGGGATCTGTAGCAAGCTACAATTTGGATTGCAGTCTTACCTTGTGTTAGTTGCACCTGGAGAATTTCAGACGCATTGTATTGGGTAACTAGTCTGGTGGTGTGAATATCCTTGGTGAATATGGACACTCCTCCACCTTTAGTGTTTCAGTCCTGGTTTGGTGACCAAAAATTGTGGTAAGAGTTGTAGCCTGTTATTGCAGGGGTGCTCTCTGGAGCCTTGAACCAGGTCTCAGTTACTGCACAGATATCAATGTTCTCCATTTTTAGGAGTGCCTCGAGAGAGTGCATTTTGAGGTTTAGACTTCTAGCACTGAGTAGCATTGCCTTCAGAATTTGCATGCTTGTATCTGTTATGGTGGTGGTTTTGTCCTTTGAACTTTGCCTAAAAAAGGCACTATTGGGGTGGCAAGAGCCTTAGCCAGTAACCTGAATTCCAGGGGTGACAGGTGCAGACCATCTCTGGCAAAGCATCATGTTCTGTCAATCATGTTATCCCAGGCAGACAGATACTGGATCCCCTTTGAGTGACACCAGAAGCTTAGCCAATTGTTGAAGTCAATCATTTTGTCCTTATATTGTGGTATCATTCTGGGCGAAGGCAAGATGCTACTCAGGGCTAGGGTCATACCTGCCTGGGCCACATGATCTGAGAGCTCTTCCATGTCTCTTTTCATGTAGTCCAGGGAGGTACGTCTCAAGTAATTCACTCCAAAATGGACAATGACAGAGTCATATTTGTACTTCTTGTGGAGTGACTTGAGTGCATGCTTTATGTGGTGGATCCTGGCACCTGACAGGCAGCTGACTGTAATTTTCTCCTTGTTCAGCCTGGTGAGTGGGACATCAGTGTGCCTGACTATAGAGTCACCTATAACTAAAGTGTTAGGTACATTGTCTTGCCTTAGGGGCTGTAGCTGGGTGGCACACTGGTGTTGTGAGCTATGTGATACTTTGGTTGTGATTGGTGTTTGTTTGTATTTCAGCTTCGGAGGTCCTTGTTGCTTGGGCAGGTTACAGTTATGGGCCTCCACATATGTGGATTTAATGTTGCTATGTGTGGGTGTTGCTGGTGTGGGTTTAGAATGGCCATGTGTTCCTTGAGGTGTAGTGCAGGTGTTAACCTTCTCCTCTTGACTGTCTAGCACAATCTTGGGTGGAGAGAGCCTTGCTTCCAGGTTTGGCTATGTAAGTACATCTCTCACAGGTTGTAGTGCTGGGTGGTAGGAGGAGAGGGTTGTCTGTGCACATGAGGCGATTGCTGCATTGCCCCAGTATGCCCAAATTCACCAGGTGGATAGGGGAAATCACCAGACGCTGACCCTTGGACATGTCTGGTTTGGTGCTTTTTTGTAAAGTACAGGAGCTGTTTTCCCTTGCCTTAGCAAGCTACTTTGCAATTATAGAATGTTTAGTGCTTACAAATAATTTCTCCTTATTAACAAGGAAAGTTGAGTGCTTGTATCAGTTTAAGGCTTCCTAGTGCTTTTCAGTAGGTATTAGAGCAAGTGCTATTCACAGGGATGCTTAAAGGTAAGATGAAATTAAATGGTTTATCCTAAACACTGCAGTGTGCACTAGATAAGTTAGATGTGAAAGTAGGTAACTTAAGTTTTACCTGTCTAAAACATTAGGTTTTAGTGGAGAGTCACTATTTTTAGAACAGCAAGATAGATTGAAAGGGGGTGGTCACTTTTGTATTCTGGTACTATGGAACACAGTTGGATGCCAATAAATTTAAATAGTTGAAGGGGAGTGATTTCACAAAAATGGCAATAAAGTAATACAAAACACAAATAAAAAGCAAACTAGCCTTTCCTTCACAGCAAAATGTAGCAGAGTTTGGTGAGCTTTTTCTAGTAAAGCTCTGAAATGTTTTATTTTACCCCTTAAATAGAAGGTTTAGTTCCTAGCTCCACCCCCTCAGTTCACACATGATTAGCCTTAAGTGATCTATTTTATCTTATGTATGAGTCCTTACTTGATCAGTTCTAATTTCTGCCTGACTCGCAAGAGACAGAGCTGTGGTCTCTTTTGAAGTTTTAATATGCAGTTAAAAGCAGAATACAAGTGAAACACAAGGTAAAGAGAACAAATCACAGTATTCAAAATATAAAAAGACAATAAAGTAATGCAAAACACAACAAATAAAAAGCAAACTAACCTTTCCTTCACAGCAAAGTGTAGCAGAGTTTGGTGAGCTTTTTCTAGTAAAGCTCTGAAATGTTTTATTTTACCCCTTAAATAGAAGGTTTAGTTCCTAGCTCCACTCCCTCAGTTCACACATGATTAGCCTTAAATGACCTCTTCTGTCTTATGTATGAGTCCTTACTTGATCAGTTCTAATTTCTGCCTGACTCGCAAGAGCAAGTGGTATTCACTGGGATGCTTAAAGGTAAGATGAAATTAAATGGTTTATCCTAAACACTGCAGTGTGCACTAGATAAGTTAGATGTGAAAGTAGGTAACTTAAGTTTTACCTGTCTAAAACATTAAGTTTTAGTGGAGAGTCACTATTTTTAGAACAGCAAGATAGATTGAAAGGGGGTGGTCACTTTTGTATTCTGGTACTATGGAACACAGCTGGATGGCCAATAAATTTAAATAGTTGAAGGGGAGTGATTTCACAAAATGATAATTTTGTGCTTACTCACACAAGCCAGTGAAAGCAGAGAGGAAATGAGATATATGGTCAAATTAACATAAGAGACAAGCAACTAGAACAACAACAGTATGTTCTAATTTCTGCCTGACTCACAAGAGACAAAGTTGTTGTCTCTTTTGAAGTTTTAATATGCAGTTAAAAGCAAAATAAAAGTAAAACACAAGGTAAAGAAAACAAATCACAGTATTCAAAATATAAAAAGGCAATAAAGTAATACAAAACACAACAAATAAAAAGCAAACTAACCTTTTCTTCACAGCAAAGTGTAGCAGAGTCTGGTGAGCTTTTTCTAGTAAAGCTCTGAAATGTTTTATTTTACCCCTTAAATAGAAGGTTTAGTTCCTAGCTCCACCCCCTCAGTTCACACATGATTAGCCTTAAGTGATCTATTTTATCTTATGTATGAGTCCTTACTTGATCAGTTCTAATTTCTGCCTGACTCGCAAGAGACAGAGCTGTGGTCTCTTTTGAAGTTTTAATATGCAGTTAAAAGCAGAATACAAGTGAAACACAAGGTAAAGAAAACAAATCACAGTATTCAAAATATAAAAGGGTAATAAAGTAATGCAAAACACAACAAATAAAAAGCAAACTAACCTTTCCTTCACAGTAAAGTGTAGCAGAGTTTGGTGAGCTTTTTCTAGTAAAGCTCTGAAATGTTTTATTTTACCCCTTAAATAGAAGGTTTAGTTCCTAGCTCCACCCCCTCAGTTCACACATGATTAGCCTTAAGTGACCTCTTCTGTCTTATGTATGAGTCCTTACTTGATCAGTTCTAATTTCTGCCTGACTCGCAAGAGACAAGAGCAAGTGGTATTCACAGGGATGCTTCAAGGTAAGATGAAATTAAATGGTTTATCCTAAACACTGCAGTGTGCACTAGATACGTTAGATGTGAAAGTAGGTAACTTAAGTTTTACCTGTCTAAAACATTAAGTTTTAGTGGCGAGTCACTATTTTTAAAACAGCAAGATAGATTGAAAGGGGGGGGGTCACTTTTGTATTCTGGTACTATGGAACAGAGTTGGATGGCCAATAAATTTAAATAGTTGAAGGGGAGTAATTTCACAAAATGATAATGTTGTGCTTACTCATACAAGCCAGTGAAAGCAGAGAGGAAATGAGATATATGGTCAAATTAACATAAGAGGCAGGCAACTAGAACAACAATGGTATGTTCTAATTTCTGCCTGACTCACAAGAGACAAAGTTGTGGTCTCTTTTGAAGTTTTAATATGCAGTTAAAAGCAGAATAAAAGTAAAACACAAGGTAAAGAAAACAAATCACAGTATTCAAAATATAAAAAGGCAATAAAGTAATACAAAACACAACAAATAAAAAGCAAACTAACCTTTCTTTCACAGCAAAGTGTAGCAGAGTCTGGTGAGCTTTTTCTAGTAAAGCTCTGAAATGTTTTATTTTACCCCTTAAATAGAAGGTTTAGTTCCTAGCTCCACCCCCTCAGTTCACACATGATTAGCCTTAAGTGATCTATTTTATCTTATGTATGAGTCCTTACTTGATCAGTTCTAATTTCTGCCTGACTCACAAGATACAGAGCTGTGGTCTCTTTTGAAGTTTTAATATGCAGTTAAAAGCAGAATACAAGTGAAACACAAGGTAAAGAAAACAAACCACAGTATTCAAAATATAAAAAGGCAATAAAGTAATACAAAATGCAACAAATAAAATGCAAACTAACCTTTCCTTCACAGCAAAGTGTAGCAGAGTCTGGTCAGCTTTTCCAGTAAAGCATTGGTCCACATAGGTAGGGCAACATGAATAAAAAAGGAGAAGCTATTCTAGACTTCTCTCTGGCAATTGATTCGATGGTGGCCTTCGCATGGTTCAACAAGAGAGACTGTTATAATATCACATACAAGAACTGTCAATGTGCAACCCAAGTGGACTTCCTCCTAGTATGAAGAGTACAGAACAGATATGCAGTTGAGCAAGGTATAGAAACTAAGTACTTAAGGAAAGATACTGGTGAAATACAGAAATTCAGGAAGTTATCAAAAGAAAGGAGTGCAGGAAAAAATTGAAAAGATGTGCCAGGCTAAGAAGGAATGCTGGCTAACAAAGAGACTAAGAGAGCAGTTGCGATAGCCAGAAAAGCCAATTTGCCAGAAAGACACAATTTTATGAAAAACAGGCCAAAAATATGAGGCAAAAATCTGGACATTCTACGAAATTCTGTGCAGTTGAGACGTATGATTAGTTTTGGTATATTATATAGTTTGGCTTTAGATTTTCAGTGTTTTGAATTTTGCTCAAATGCATTTCACTGACAAACAACAAGATCAAGCTGCCAGGCTCTTCTGATTGATTCTCAGAGGAAGTGAAGAAGTAAAGAAGGGTATTACTTATACGAATTCATATGAATACTGTTGAAATACAGTTAGAAGGTATGCATCACAGTAGCCTTGTACAGGTGCTAATGGGGAAGAATTCAGTAGTAATTCATGTTAAATTGCAGGGATATTAACCGGCTGAGGTAATCTCTTATTCCTTGATTCCTGAAGCAGACAGTACATCAGATAAACTGTTTAAGCTAAAATCCCAAATGTAGCAAGGGACAAGAATGTGGAACTGATTAGCTGAAATGTTTAAAACAAACTCTGGCAAAAGAAAAAAAGTAATTTGCACTTTTTTCCATGCATATTACTCAAATCTTTACTGACTGGCAATCAGTTCATAGATAAGTACTAAGTTAGTTGCTCTTTAAGGCCATTTTAAGCTTACCCAATTTCTCTCAAAGGTTAGAATTAAACTTTATAACTTGTGTCTGTGAAGTAAACACTTTATCCATTATGTCAGCTCCCAACCCCTCTACATTTCAAAATTCCATCAATAACATTTTGGTGATGATATTTCTATTCAAACTGAAAAAATCAGGAGGAATTAATTAAAATAGAAATAACATGAGAACTTAACAATATAATTGGGAGCCTCTCTAGTAGTGCAGAGGGATAAAGCCCTAACTATGACCCTGATGATCTAGATTCAATTAGCATCTCAGGCAATTGATACAATAACAGGGAGGGATGGGCACGCCCATCCTAGGGGAAGGGTGGTACATGGTTGTTGCTTGGCAATGATCCCTGGTGAAGGCCAGGGACATCACAAGAGAGAGGCATGGTCAGTGAGTGGGAAAGTAGGCCTGGCTGAGCTGCCACAGAGATGGAGCACTACAGCAATAGCTGACAGTGCACATCCACCCAGGAACAAACCATGCTGACAGAAAGAGGTGGAGGAAATGGGTAGGTCATACTAGAAACCCTCCCCATGATGAATGTGCAGATGTGCCAAGCCCATTGCCTTAGTTCCATGACTAGCCCCAGCAATAATGGAATAAGTATGTGGGGCAGGGGGCACAGAGTTAGCTGAAAGATCCAGCTTCAATGGAGCAAGAGGTCCGGTAGCAATGACAAAAAGGTGGACATGAAAAACAATACAATTGGCAAAATTATATCCAAGAAGGCACCATTGGGAAAAGGCTTTCAGTGAAATTTTATAAGACTGTGACCAAGATTCATGGAATTTTTCTGCATTGTGCAACAGAAATTAATGTGCAGCGACAATGTGCAGGGTGTGAGTGATTAAAAGACACAGATAGCATTGTCAGGCAAGGGAAGAGATAGCATGGTTTGCAGTACATCCTAACGTGTGCTTAATGACAGGGAAATGCATTACTCCACATAAACAACTCAGATGGTAAACACAAACAACATCCAAAATGGCAAACTGATTCAGGGATGTATAAAACATAATAATAAAAATAATATCCATTTATTAACCAGGTAGGCCCAACAGACACTTTTCAGAGGCAACCTGGTCAAGTGACTTGCTCAGGGTCCCATGCCAGGCAAATGACAGCTGAGAGAATCAAATCCTGTGCCACAGGAATGGCAGCTCATAGCCTTAAACCTCTGCGCCAACTGCTAGACTATGCACTGTACACAACAGCATACATCCATTATTTACACCTCTTTCCCAGAGCTGGAGCATGGTGAAATGATGCACTAGGCAGGGCAATGGACTGGTCCCCCTTCCCAGCCATAGCAATATCCCATTATTTGGCTGTCTCTTCCCAATTACTATAAAACACTATTTAAAACTGTCACTTCGCATACTATTTTGTTTTTTAACTCTTACAAATATCACAGAAGTGTGAATTTAAATTAAAACTTTTATTGAAAACTTTGCCACAAAAACACTGAAAGCTATTTGATGAACAAAACAAAATGTTCAAATTGAAAACAGACTTAGCATGAGCAACAGTAAACTTTATTCCATTTGAAAATCACTTTTATTGAGAATACATCAGGAAATTCATTAAGCTACAAGAGATATGCTGAGATTCATTGTCAAATAGGATATAGTGAAGTACTAATTAGTGGCCATGGGAAAAGTGCAGAAATTCAAAATACAAAAATGTGTAATACATTTGCTAACAGCTTGAGATAGCCCACTGGGCACAAGTGTCTCTTTTCAGGGGCAGACCAGAAGCACTGTCTGGTGAAATGACTTAGACTAACAAAACAAGCAAATGATGACTGAGGGAATCTAACCCTGCACTGCAGGAAACAGCTGATAGTATTTTTATCTGCACCAGACAAACATCTGTAGCCCACCACAGTTTATTTCATACCTGTGTGCTTGCAAAAACACGTTAAATTAAACATGCATTAATAGATAATATGGATTATTCACAGCAAAATAGATACTAACAAAGCAAAGAAACCAGGAATCTTACCCAAAGAATATGGTTCAAATTATGATGGTGGTGCTCCTGTTTACTACAATTGATGCCTTTGTTTGCACCATAACTACTTTGAAAGGCAGGAACTAGGAATTAATATACACACACATGCACAGAGATATCTAACCATGAATTATAGCTTCTTAGATGGCTGTGTACATTCAGATGTTTACCTGCAATAAAATGAATGAACAAATACATAAATAAAAACACAGAAGTGTATTCTAGCTCACTGCTGTGACAACCATGTAATACAAACCACTGCACTTTCCATGCTGTGACTCCCTTTTAGAGCAAGAATCAGAGACCAAGACTCAAAAATCAAGAACAGCTTTTAAATATTTATCTTATATACTATTTTAGAATTACAAGTTTCACATTAGCAGGCATTCACTGAAGGATGAAAGTCTGAAAATCACATGCCTATCATTTTTTAATCACCACAATGACTTCCCAGAAAGCCATAAATTTTGAAACAGATCAAAATATATCTCATCTTCTTCACCCAAGGATTCTGGACAAAGTCAAAATGGGGGGCTAGAGGCCCCAAAAGGTAACATTTAAATATTAATATATATTTAAATATTAATGTTTTATCTATTTACTAACCAGGTAAACCCACTGGACAAAGCTTTGTGAGTTACCCTTATAAATGGCTAAAAGTATATTATGAGGAAAATGAAAAATACTTATTCTCCAAGACTGCAGTAGCAGAATCAACATATGAAACAACTTTATCATGAGGAGCAGGCCACTTGTACTTTTTACAAGAAATAATATTGCAGTAGCATTAGTAAGGTAGGTGCACATTATTAGAGGTACACTAAAATGTGACTATTCTGACTAAAATACTAAACATCAAATTAAGTTACACACACTAACATATACATCAAAACATATATATATATATATATATATATATATATATATATATATATATATATAAATATATATGAGTATGTTATTAATGCTAGATGTTCCATTACAAAACACACACACACACACACACACACACATATATATATATATATATATATATATATAGATATCTATTTACATATATATCTATCTATATATATATATATATATATATAAAGCATGCATGCACAAACCACACCACAAACATACACACATTTGTATATGCATGTGTGTGTTTTATATATATATATATACATATATATATATATATATATATATATATATATATATATATATATATATATATATATATGGGTCTACTTTGAAACATCTAAAACCCGTAACATCTAATTTCATAACATTGAGACCAGAACATCTAAAACCCAAAACATCTAAAAATCCGTAGCATCGAATTTCATAACATCTAACGTCCCCTCCATATATCACAACACCAAACTACCAAACACACTTTTTACTACATTTCTGAAGGGGGCAAGCCCCCCCTGCACCCCCCCATGAAATAAATATACCAACTCTAAGATCGCACTACAGTGTGAAAAAGTTAATTTCCTAACCCTACTGTATCAAGCTCCCCTGTAGAAATGTAGTAAAAAGTGTGTTTGGTAGTTTGGTGCCATTATGAAATTCGATGTTATGGCTTTTAGATGTTTTGAGTTTTAGACATTCTGTTCTCAATGTTATGAAATTAGATGTTATGGGTTTTAGATATTTCAAAGGGAGCTTATATATATATATATATATATATATATATATATATATATATATATATATATATATATATATATATATATATATATATATACATATATATGAACACGAACTAAGTCCCAAACAGCAAGGAAAAATATGCAGAAGCACTGAAGTCCAATGAACTCTTCTTGACTGGAACAAATTCGTCTCAGTTAAAGAACAAATTCTTTTATTACGTTACCACAGCAGTAAAAGTTGCACGAACAGACATACAAATTGGAAACACAATATAAATCCAAGTAGAAACCAAAGTAAATCAAGCGCTTTCACCCGTAGCTGTGACGGGCTTTTTCAAGATGAACCACCAGTGAAAGGCTGTGTGCTTATAAGCAAGCATCAGTATCAATTATACAATTAAAGTAATTAAAGAAATTGGATTAAAACAATTCAAATGGAATATACTACATTTTGCAAATCTAATTTAAAGCAACATCCAATTACAAATGTTTTTCAGTGCACGGAATTAGTACGTGCAGTAGAATTTCTTTGAAAGATAAAACAACAAAACTATGTATTAAAGTGTGTTGCGTTTTTTGTTGTTCAGTGGTTGAAATTGTGTTCTAAAGTCTAAAACAAACCAATGAGTTCTGCATTCCAAAACATTCTTAATGTTAAATTAAATGCATAAATAAGTTATTTGAATATTGCGTGCATCGCAGTTTCCATGAATGTTAAACATTTACTTTGTACAAATAACTACTGAGGATTGATACAACGTGTTGAATAAAACAATAAAAATATAATAAAAATATATGAATGTTAAAGTGCCGAGGTGCTTAAAAAAGCAATGTTGAGTACGTATTACATTGCATCACCAAATCCTACAGATTGCAGAGTGTTTTATGCGTTTCCGTTGTTTTCACTTCATTGAAAAAAGTGTATTCCAATACATTTACAGGACTACAAAATGATTCAGGCTAGTACATAACCGAAATATAATAAAAATATATATGAATATGAAATTAATTATTGATGTACTTAATGTAAATATTGTATAATGATAATTAATAATAAATATTATAAATTGTTAACTTGTTAAATAAATAAATGAATTATATGTACAATTGAATTGAATAAAAATATATAAATATTAAAGTGCCGAAGTGCATAAAAGAGCAATGTTAAGTACGTATTACATTGCATCACCAAATCCTACAAATTGCAGAGTCTTTTATGTGTTTCTGTTATTTTCACTTCATTGAAAGGAGTAATTCAATACACTTACAGGACTGCAAAATGGTTCATGGTAGTACATAACCGAAATATAATAAAATATATATGAATTTAAAATTAATTATTATTGTACTTGATGTACATATTGTATAATAATAGTTAATAATAAATATTATAAATTGTTAACTTATTAAAAAAGTAAATGAATTGTACGTGCAATTGAATATAAAAAACTTTCAAATATGCTGAAATATATGGACATTAAATAATTAAAAATATATATTTGACAATTAAAAAATACTTTCTGTGTTATAAGTGAGAAAGTACTTATACATTAAATGGTATGAGTGAACAATATACAACATCTGAATGGACACCGTTTAAAATAATCTTGTGCAACAAAGTGACTTAACCAGTTTGCAGTGAAAGGCCAAAACTAAAAATTCACTAATTCACCATAATTTAATCATACCACTTGAGAAATAACAAGATATTGTCACAATGAAAACCAACCTAACGAGATACTTACAGGTTCTTGTTAAACCTGTGAAATAGTATCAGTTGTTTTTGATGTTTAGATCATTGCCAAGTTAATGTGCACTAGTTATATGTTGAAATTCTTAATACATAATCCTATTCATAACTTTGCCCTTCTTAATTTGTGACTATTCTGACTAAAATACTAAACATAAAATTAAGTTACACACACTAACATATACATCAAAACATATATATATATATATATATATATAAATATATATGAGTATGTTATTAATGCTAGATGTTCCATTACAAAACACACACACACACACACACACACACACACACACACACACACACACACACACACATATATATATATATATATATATATATATATATATATAAAGCATGCATGCACAAACCACACCACAAACATACACACATTTGTATATGCATGTGTGTGTTTTATATATATATATATATATATATATATATATATATATATATATATATATATATATATATATATATATATATATATATATATATATATATATATATATATATATATATATATATATATATATATATATATATATATATATATATATATATATATATATATATATATATATATATATATATATATATATATATATATATATATATATATATATATATATATATATATATATATATATATATATATATATATATATATATATATGGGTCTACTTTGAAACATCTAAAACCCGTAACATCTAATTTCATAACATTGAGACCAGAACATCTAAAACCCAAAACATCTAAAAATCCGTAGCATTGAATTTCATAACATCTAACACTACAAATCGAAAATAACGTCCCCTCCATATATCACAACACCAAACTACCAAACACACTTTTTACTACATTTCTGAAGGGGGCAAGCCCCCCTGCACCCCCCTCCCATGAAATAAATATACCAACTCCAAGATCGCACTACAGTGGGAAAAAGTTAATTTCCTAACCCTACTGTATCAAGCTCCCCTGCAGAAATGTAGTAAAAAGTGTGTTTGGTAGTTTGGTGCCATTATGAAATTCGATGTTATGGCTTTTAGATGTTTTGAGTTTTAGACATTCTGTTCTCAATGTTATGAAATTAGATGTTATGGGTTTTAGATATTTCAAAGGGAGCTCATATATATATATATATATATATATATATATATATATATATATATATACATACATACACCAAGAACCACAAAGAAACCACCAAGGGTGACAACTGTGGCACCAAGCAAATAAATAAATGGTAGTAATTTCACCAACACAGCTCCAAGCATATGCGTTAAATTAAAACTCCAAAAACTTGAGGATAACATTTTAATAACTACAAACCATATAAAAACACAAAAGATAATCACTTACAGACAACTTCTTTGTCCTTCTTCAGATCTATAACCATCATTACATCATTGCCCTCTCAGGGCCAGTTTCAGTGGGATGTAGGTGTTTAAACCTGGGGGTGTGTCCACTAAATCACCAATCCACTTTGTTTCTGGTTGTTCAGTCAGTAAAGTCAGATCACCTTCTCTTAGGTTCTCTTTAGTAAATTGTATAACCAAGAATGTAAAAGAATGAGATTTATTGTTCATAATATGTCTATAAAGAGGATTTTTGATGTCTCCAAGACATATATCACGTATATGTTTTGAAGTCCTTTCCTTTAGTAGCTGGTTTGTTTTACCAACATAAAAGGAGCTGCAGTATTGGCAGCAGGCAATATAGATCACATTTTTAGTGCTGTAAACAACATATGTTTTCAAGTAATACTACCTCCCTGTTTTCAAGTGCACAAAATAGCGTTCCTTTGAGATATATTTACAACAGCTGCAGTTCCTGTACTTATAGGTGCCTCATCTGCTATGTCTGATAGAATTGTTAGTCATTGTGTGATGACAATATTTGTTTAATATTGCTGCCAGTTCTTAAGGAAAAGGATGGTCTATCACCCACAATATATCTTATAGAGTCATCACTCATCAAAATCTTCCAATTGTTTCTTATAGAACTGATGCAGCATACATTTTAAAAAAATCAGTGGTTCCTTCTAAGCATTGAAGGAAGTAATTCAATTCATTAGTCAAGCTACACCATAAAATAAAAAGATCGTCCACAAACCTCTTATAATAGACAATATAAGATACAAAAGGATTGTTATTCAGTATATGTGATGTCTCCCATTCCAATAATACTGTGTTTGCATAACTATGGGCACCCCCTGTAATAATAGTTATGTGAACACAATAATAACAATCTGAATAACATTTTTTTTTAAATTTATAATGCATCATTCTAACATAAGCATTGTTTTTTTGGATGTACTTGTATATTTACATCCTGTTCAAGGTATTCAAACTATCACACACCATAAAGAGTGTAAGAAGAATTATATATTGGATCGACGTAGTATGCACCCAAGTCATGTCTACAAGAATATAATTAAAGGACAGATGCTGAGATATTCTCGGTTGAATGTGAGAGAAGCAGATTTTATAACAAGTGAACATCTAGTGCAAGATCTCAAATCTAGGGGTTACAATGAGACAGAGATAAATAGAATCTCCCATGAAGTCAGAGCCTTGCACTCCACAACTGGGAGACTTTATTACTCTAAGAGAATGCCAATGGAAGATAGAAAAAGTCCAATCTTTCCATGGTGAAGAAAACAGTATTTAATAATTCCACAAACAGGCAAAATAAGTGCTTTCGTCTTGAGCACAAGACTTCATCAGATGTCATTTTCAAACCAATTAATTAATTAAAACGCTTCATGAATTGAATAATTACATAATGAATTAATTAAATAAAATTGGATTTTTTTTGTTAAAAATCACACTAATTCACTGCTAAAATACAACATATAAATTAACCCTTTTCCTAAATCCTCACAAAGGTAAAGTGTATGTATGTCAGTATTTTATATGATGGGTATAGAAAAATAATTTATACTTGTGAAGCTTTCAAAAATAGTACTGGTTTGATGGAAATATATTCATTAAGTCCTGGGTAGATACTAGATTTAAGCCTAAGCTGCCGTTCAATAATATATTTCTAATGTCCCCTTCCCTGGAATTGTTTCTTACAATATCTATAATCGCAAACTTAAAAATACAAGGGGAAACACAGTCTAGGGTATGCTTATATAAAGCACTTGTCTCTTTTTTCGACAATATCGTATAGGTGTTTGTATATCCTATCTTTCAAAGCCCCCTCTGTTTTCCTTATATAAAATGCTATGCATCCCTCACACACAGCCAAATAAACTAACATCCTAGTGTTGCAATTACCTTTACAAAAATGCACAGAGCTTTTCAACCCATTTTGTAAATGTAAAAAAACTTTCCTTAATTATGTAGGGACAATATCTGCATCTTCCACAAGTTTTTGTACCTTGTTTATCCTTAACATTTCTAATATCTACCTGCTCAAATTCACTTTTCAAGTTTCTACCAGTTCTATAAGAAAATGTGGGCCCGTCTCCCACTATTTCTTGTAGTTCTTTACTTACTTTGAACATACTCCAATTTGCCCTTATAATGCTTGTAAAGGGAAAATGGTTTTAAATCCAGGATTTATAGAAAATATACTTGGTGCAACAGTTATTTGCACTTTATTAGTAGTCACCCCACATTTCAGAAAAAAAGTTTGGTTAAGGGGCAGGCAGTTAGAATTGTAAGGATGACTTCGGACAAAAATGAATTGTTAAAAGAGTTTGACATCTTGAAGGAAATGTTTGTGGATAGGGGTTATCCCATTGACTTCGTACAGAAGATTTTGAATGAAGTGTATAAAGGGTGGGGGACTAAGTACAAGGTATGTTTAGGCAAACCCTTATTAGGTTCTAATCATGATAGTTATTCAAGGAATTTTCATAGAGCATGTGTAGTGGAGTTCACTGGTTTCACTGGGCCCTTTACAAGTATTATAAATAAAAAAAAATCCAATTTTATTTAATTAATTCATTATGTACTTATTCAATTCATGAAGTGTTTTAATTAATTAATTGGTTGTGATATATATATATATATATATATATATATATATATATATATATATATATATGACTTGTTTTTTTGAAAATGGCATCTGATGAAGTCTTGTGCTCAAGACAAAAGTGCTTATTCTGCCTGTTTGTGGAATTATTAAATACTGTTTTCTTCACCACAGAAAGATTGGACTTTTTCTGTCTTGTTTATTGGTTGGAAAAATACTTTTCGAATTTTTAGAATGCCAATGGAAGACAATGGTTTAAATACTTAAGAGAAAAATAAAACCAGATTAATATTGACATATTCCAGAAATGTTGCTTTAGTATGTGACATTATAAAAAACAATTGAAAGATTTTGATGAGTGATGACTCTGTAAGACGTATTGTGGGTGATAGACCATCCTTTTCCTTTAGAACTGGCAGAAATATTAAACAAATATTGTGTCATTGCACAATGACAAGAAATTATAACAGACACAGCAGATTAGGCACCTATCTGTGGATGAACTGCAGCTGTTGTAAATATATCTTGAAGAATGCTATTTTGTGCACCTAAGCACAGGGAAACTGTATTACTTGAGAACATATGCTGATTGCAAAACTAAAAATGTGATTTATATTGCCTGCTGCCAATCCTGCAGCTTCTTTTATGTTGGTAAAACAAACCGACAACTAAACGAAAGGATCTCAAAACACATAAGTGATATACATCTTGGAGACACCATAAATCCTCTTTATAGACATGTTATGACCAATAAGTCTCACTCTTTTACCTTCTTGGTTATATAAGTTATTTAAGAAAACCTAAGGGGAGGTGATCTGACTAAACAAGCAGAAACAAAGTGGATTGGTGATTTACAAGCCAACACACCCTCAGGTTTAAACACCTGCATCCCATTAAAACCAGCTCTGAGAGAGCATCGTCTCAAGCACTATACATGATTGGTTGCTTTCTTCTACAGACACCCAATGATGTAATGATGGTTATAGATCTGAAGAAGGACATGGAAGCTGTCCGAAAGCACTTACTGTTTGTGTTTTTATATGTGTTTGGAGCCATTAAAGTTTTATCCTGAAGTTTTTGGAGTTTTAATTCAACTTATATGCTTGGAGCCATGTTGGTGAAACTGAACTACTATTTATATATATATATATATATATATATATATATATATATATATATATATATATATAAGTGTGTGTGTGTGTGTGTGTGTGTGTGTGTGTGTGTGTGTGTGTGTGTGTGTGTGTGCGTGTGTGTGTGTGTGTGTGTGTGTGTGTGTGTGTGTGTGTGTGTGTGTGTGTGTGTGTGTGTCTTAGATAACCCAATATGAACCAATTTATTGGCTCAACATAAGAAAAAAAGCAGACTGCGGTTTTGCAAAAGTGTGCCTCTTCAGGACATATCTAATTAATTAAACCAATCAAATCATTTAGTTAGAAACAAGAAGGAATTATGTAACCAAAGCAGAACATAGCTATATCACTCAGAAAGAACATATAGTAAAGCAAAACATATCAAAGAATGACATAAACAAATATTTAAAGAAATCATAATTAATTTGGTTAAACACCACCATAATCATTTTCAGATTCGTCAGTGACATCTATTCATAATATATGTTAACTAAACCTCCTGAACAACTGTACTTTGCTATAACAGATGTAGTTAAAAGTAAATAACTCTACTTAAAGGAGAAAAATGTGAACGTAACTGTAATGGCCATAACTTAAAAAATATTGATAAGCCCAATATGGGTGGGCATAAAACAAGTAGTATAGCTTATGAAATTTTATATTCATATTTTGTAGGTTCATAGGTATATACTGGGCTAACGACCACCAGAGCTTTTATAAGCCAATTGTGTCCCTATGTATTATGGGCATTTACTAGGAGGGGGTATGTTAAGAAGTTTCTAGAGGTTATGTGGGGGAGGGGGGCATGTTAGTTTGGCATTACTGTCTGTCTCTGTCTATCAGAGACATGGGGCCATACCCAGGGTCAGATTTCCCACCTATTGATTAAGGCTATGCTTAAATAAGGTTAGGGATGGATTCTGCTTCACATGGATGGGGAGCCTGTTCCAGAGCATGGGGAGTCCCTGAGACACATATCTGTCTCACCAACATGTCTTATTTATGTCACAAGCAAAATTGAAATCCTTGTATCTAGTGGTTCTGATGATGTTTATTTGGTAGATGTACCAAAAAGTCCATCAGAGCTGGATCTGTGGATACCTTATATGCCATGCATAGATCACCTCTTAGTATTCTGTAGGAGACAAAGTATAGAGATAGGGATTTAAGGCAATCCATATAGGGCAATGTATTATTATCTATGATTCTCCTTGTAAGGGATCTTTGTAGACATTCCAGCTGTTGTGTATATCTGTGCAGGTACATGCTGAAGGGGGGAATGGTGGGTCTGACCATCATCATCAGGTCACTTTTTCCCATTTTCTACACGGGGTTGGGGTATTGTGCTAACTGTCATCATTTCCCTCAGTTCAATGCCACACTCCTGCCTTCTTCGACACTCATGCCTGACTGTCACAGATCTTCTCTCACACAATCCATCCACCTCTTTGCTGGATGTCCTCTTACCTTTTTGCTATCTGTCTCAAACCTCCTTCACCAGATTGTCTTTTGTTTTTCTGCACATGTGTCTGAACCACTGTAATTTGTTCTCTTTGATCTTTTCTGTAATTTTAGCTACTTTGGCTTCTGCTTTTATGTCCCCATTTCTTCATCTGTCCCACAGCCTGCATCCTACAACCCTTCTCAGGCACTTCATTTCCATCACCTCTAGTGTCCTCATCTGCCTTTACACTCTAGGTTTCTGTACCATATATCAGTACAGGTCACACCACTATCTTGTACACCTTACATTTCAGTTTCATTGGCATTCTTCTGTCATAGATGACACCTGAGACACTATGCTAGTTGGTTCCAGCCGCTCTGATTCTAGCTTTGGCCTCTTCAGTCAGACTTTACTTCTTCTCAACCAACCCCCCCCCCGCCATACTTCAAGCTATAAACCTGTTCCACTATCTTCCCTTCTATCTCAGTTTTCAGCTTCTTCTGATTCCCCAGTTTGCTGCCATTACCACTGCCTTATCTGTGCTTAGTTTCATCCCATGTGCCTTCAGTTTTGCATTCCATTCCCCTATCCTTGGATGAAGTTCTAGCTCAGAGTCTGCCTGTAATGCCACAGCATCTGCATACAGTAACTTTGCTGATCTGTCCCCTCTTACCTATTTGCTAATGTAGTCCATCACCAGTATGAACAGCAGTGGGCTCAGAGCTAAACCTTAGTGCACATCCACTCCCACTGAGAACCCCTCTGTTGAGACCAAACACTGTTTGTGCTTGAGTCACTGGGTCCTTGTACATAGCCTGCACTAATTCTACCAATGTTTCTGGGACTTCAGACAACTGCAGTACTGCCTGCATCAGCTTTTTTGGGACCTTGCCATACGCTTTCTCCAAGTCTTGGAATGCCCAGGTGGACTATTTCCTCATCTCTATCTTCTTCTCACCTATCTGTTTCACTGCAAACATAGGACCAGTTGTGCTGCATCCTGATCTGAATCCCAACTACTCATCTCCCATCTTACATTCTACTACTCTGCATATACATTTATCAATTAGCCTCTCCAGAACTTTCATGCAATGTGACAGGAGTTTAATGCCTCCATAGTATCCACAGTTGTGGATGCCCCCTTTGTTCATGTACACTGACACAAGTATGCTTATTCTTCAGTCATCTGGGATATGCCTTTTTCTCTACACTGCTATGATTCCCCTCAGGAGCTATTTCTCCCCTATCTCAACCAGCATCTTTATCATATCTGCTGTGACCTCATCTGCTCTGACTTCATTTTCCTTAGTGCTATTCTTACTTCTTCTAGGATGGGCTCCTCTTCTTCTCTCATTGTAGGGGTAGTACAGCTTCTCTGGCATTTTCTTCAATCAGAAGCTGCTGTAAGTATGGCTTTAATCTGCCTTTGATGTCCTGTGGACTGGTGAGCTGTTGCTTATTGTTGGCATCCCTTATTAAGGGTGTCTGACTATCTTCTTTATATTTCTCTTTGCCTTGCAACGTAATATAGTTTCTTTGTGCCACCTACTGAGTTACTTTCCAGAAACTGTTAGAATACACTGTTCTCTGCTATTGCAACTCCTTTCTTAGCTTCTTTGTTAGACAACCAAAATTCTTTCTTAGCCAGGTCAGTCTTTTCTATTTCCCACTTTTTCCTGCACTCCTTCTTTCTTTTGAAGACTTCTTGGACTTCTGCATTCCCATCTACTTATTTCAGTACCTGGCTCAGCTACATATCAGTTCTGTGGTCCTCACACATGCTGTTTTGAGGCACTGCCATTCTTCTTCAGCTCCACCTATTTCCTCCTCTTCTTGGGGTGTTAGAGCTAGAGCCATGAGAAATTCCTGGAACTGTTGTACTTTCTCTCCAGTCACCTTCAGGTTTCAGCCTGACTGTTTTGCTGGGGATGACTTTAATCATTGATTCTACCCTAGTGCCCTTTCATTACTAGTCTCCTTAGTTGCATGTTGGCCACTCTTGTATGTGATCACGTGACAGTCTCTCTTTCTGAACCATATGTTGGCTGTTATCAATCCATTTGCCAGACAGAAGTATAGAATGGCCTCTCCTTTATTTCTGTTTCCCCACAGATGTGGACCCAGGCAGTCCTCATATCTTGTTCTGCCTGTCCCAATATTCAAGTCACCCATTATCAATACCAATTCATATTGTCTTGCTTTTTCTAGTAGGTCCTGCAACTGATGTCTGAATGCACTAGTTTCCTCACTATCCCAACCCTGCTTGGGGTACAGCTTGAGATTATGTATACTGCCCCATCATTACACTGGAGCCTGATCTCTCACCACAATTCCCACACCATTTCTAGCATTTCCTCCTCCTGAGTAGTAGACTCTGGATCACAAGACAATTGATATGGCCTTCCATCTTGTCTCTAGGATACACAGGATGTCCAGCCTCCTCCATATCATCATATCATCCACTTCCAAGCATCCTGTCAGTGAACCTACAAGCATAGCAATTCTCAGTTCATGGCAGGTCAATTGGTTTTACGTCCAGTTTTATGTCCAGCGTTCGCTCAAAAGAGCTATCTCAGGCTGTGTAACTAGACAACAGGTGGCCAGTGGCTTATTGACCTAGGGCTGCTGGGCTTCATGGCAGGCACACACTGGATAAGAAGGGCACATACACCCCCTCTCACTGTCCCTGGCATAGGTGAGAATAGACCAACTCCTCAACCCATTTAACACTGGTAACCACCCATGCTCATTTTGGGGACATTAGTAGACATGACTGAATCACCTAGAGCCATATTTTACACCATCAAGTGGTTAGTCCTGCCAAGGTGTGCTGTCTGTGATCCTTGTTCTCCCATTTTGAGGATACTGCGCACCACAGTAGATACCCAGAGTAGTTGGTCTGTACAACTCTTTCCCCTATAGGGCACCATGTAGAGTCTGTACTGCTGCCCAGAGACCCATTTATTGGTGAGTTTGAGATGGAAACACTCAGCATGTTTTTTTGGAGGGTGGAGGGACCCCACACAGATGCAGGGAGAACATGCAAACTCCAAACAGGTATTTGCCGGAGGTCACGATCGAACCTTGCACATTGTGCAAGGGAGGCAAAGACCTTAATTATGCCAACTGGTCTATTCCTCCTCCTATGGGTCTGATAAGGGCTGAATTAAGTGGTGCTATGACTTCCTTGGACCTGAATGCCATGTCTTTACTTATTGGGTGACATAGAATGAGTTTCTTACCACCTTGGCCACATGTTGATCAAAGGCCAGATTACAGTCTACATATGTTCCCAGATCCCAGATTCCCGACTACCAGGTGAACTCTTAGGAGTGTCTTATCAGTGGAGTAATTAGCCTGGGTGGCAGTTTTCCCCAAAGACACCATAATGCATTTTTAGCATTGAGTTTTACTGTGTAACTTTGGCACCAATCATTCATCAGTGTTAGACCTTCTTGTAAGACATTTGTGTCATGGGGGAAATCTGTCACAGCTCCCAATTTGTAGTCAGCTGTGATCTTGGTCAGCCAAAGGCCCTTGACATTAGCCTTTACCTCTGAGAAAGAAAAAAACAAAACATTTGAACTGTCCCAGCACAGAGCTCAGAGGTATCCTGCTGGTGACAGGTCTCTTAGTGGAGGTGGTCTCACCAGTCCTGATTGCCTGGGTCCTGTCTGAGAGCCACCTGGCAATCCATTAAGTTATATAGGGGGGGTTTGCCCAGTTTGATGAGTTAGTCAATTATATCCAAGTGGGGTACTGTATGGTGCAACTTAACCAGGTCCAGGTAGATGGTGTGCATCATTTTCCTCACATCCAAAGCTTTTGGGACCTTCTCAAAGATGTCCACCAGTTTAGTAGGCATGACCTTCTTTTGACAAAGCCAAACTTGGTTGGGTCCAGTACCTGAAGGTCACCTATGTATTTATTGATAATTTCCGTGATAATTTGTTCCATGGCTTTGCATATTAGACTAGTCAGTTTAATAGGTCTGTTTTTTCCAATGATGTTTGATGATCCACCCTAGTGAAGTGGGATAACCACTGTAGTCCTCCATTCTAGGGATATAAAGCCTGCTTTGAGGCTATTGTTGAAAAGCAACTCAAGTGGTCCTGACAGGTCATATTTCAAGCTATTTTCGAGGCATCTCAGGATATTGCCGTGGCCCACTGTGGCTGAGTTTTTGGCCTTAGTGAGAACAGTCAGGACCTGCTCCCTCTCAATAGATGGGGGATTATGCAAGAAGGTATTTCATAAGGAGACATGGGGGGGGGTGAGCTGAATTTGTCAGAGAGCAAATTTGCTATGTCGCTCTGCTTAGTAAAGGTGGCACCGCTGACCACAAGTTCAGCACACTCATGTGTGCTGCCTTTGAGGTTTTGGAAATAGCTATAGATATAATGATATATAAAAGCAGATGAGCAATGTATACCATTATAATGAAAATGACATATGTAAACAAATAAATGTAACTGGAAATAGAAAAACATTTAAGAGAATATATTGCATGTGTGTATGTATAAATGTTTATATATATATATATATATATATATATATGTATATTATATCTATATATATATCTATATATATATATATATATATATATATATATATATATATATATATATATGTATATGTATATACATACTGTATGTATATAGATAAATATACATATATTAATAAATATATCATAGACACACATATGTAAGCAGGTATTATAGGAAAATAACAGACCACTCAGGGGTGTCACAAAGCCTGAAACCACAAACAGAGACATGGGGGGGGGGGTGAGCTGAATTTGTCAGACAGCAAATTTGCTAAGTCGCGCTGCTTAGTGAAGGTGGCACCGCTGACCACAAGTTCAGAACACTCGTGTGCTGCCTTTGAGGTTTTGGAAATAGCTGTAGATATAATGATATATAAAAGCAGATGAGCAATGTATACCATTATAATGAAAATGACATATGTAAACAAATAAATGTAATTGGAAATAGAAAAACATTTAAGAGAATATATTGCATGTGTGTATGTATAAATGCTTATATATATATTTTATATATATATATATATATATATATATATATATATATATATATATATATATACACATATACATACTGTATGTATAAACATAAATATACATATATTAATAAATATATCATAGACACACATACGTAAGCAGGTATTATAGGAAAATAACAGACCACTCAGGGGTGTCACAAAGCCTGACACCACAAACAGAGGACTTCCCCATTCTAGAAGAGCCATTATTTCCCTATAATGCCATAGTGGAGTATATTATTGTAATTAAAAAATTGCTTGCGTGTGCTTGTTGATATTGCATTGTTTTTTTTCGTGTGTGTGTGTGTGTGCGTGTGTGTGTGTGTGTGTGTGTGTATGTGTGTGAGTGTGTGTGTGTGTGTGTGTGTGAGTGTGCATGCGTGCCTGCCTGTTTGTCTGTCTGTGTATGTATGAATGACACTGAGAGCATTTCTGCTTGTTTGGATAAAAAATGATTGCCTAGTTTATGTTTTGTGGTGAGGGTTTGTTATGCATTTGATGGTTCCAGGTCTTTAATTATAACTTTATTAATCCTAAAGCAGTTAATTATGAGATGTATTAGGCATTGGACATTATGAAAGACAAAAGTTATTATATTTACCTTTGGTATGCTTGTTTCCTTTTCTTAATTGTTTTTATAGGTTTGTCTGCTATTGATCCCGAGCACTGTTAGTAGCTTAGCCATAATAATCCCAATTCTAGGTACCTATTGATATGACTTATTTATACCTTGTTTCAATCCTTTTCAGTGAGGGCTTGAGGGGCCAGACCTATGGTGTATTTAAGATTGCTCAATTATTCATCCGGGTTATGCTTAAAGAGGGATAGAAAGCTATTTTGATTTGTAGCCAAAGGAAGTCTGTTCAGTAAAAGAGGGATTTCATTTTTGTTTTAATGGAAGATAAGACCACTTGTGTGGGTGTTTAGGGTATTATGCAAACAATAATGTCCAACAGAGTGTGTGTTACTGTGTAAATAATGCATGCCTAGTGGTGTAGAGGCGTGAAACCACAGTAACACACCCCAGTGAGCATGATTGCTCTTAGAGAATGGACTGTCTGCAAAATTGTTGTCTTTCACTTATTTATTTCTTTTATAACTATATTATTTATTTAGTTAGTTAGTTAATTTATTTAATTGTGTTTTTCTATGCATAGCCGGGGGCCCCAACCATAGCAAGTTATCTTATCCTGATATTTTGTTACATCTGTAAAACCAACAAAAGCTAGTGCAGCAGTCTTGCATACTTAATAAATTATGAGGGTAATAACTCTTATTTATATCTCCTTTAAAATTCAAAGATATTTCTGGTTGTAGTAATGGTGTTTTGTCAATTAACAGGCATCAGAATGCCATTAAATATTTTACTACTGACATAGTGCTCCTGGCTTAGTTAAACCCTGCTTTTGGAAATTTTCTCCACTAAAACTAACTACATAGCCAGCTTTTAGTCCCTGCAAAACCATAGCTGCAGGGGCCTTAATCATCTTTGTCTGTGTGGGGCCCCACAAAAGCTGCTGCTGATTGGGGAAAAATGAGGAATGAAAAATGCATTAATTTCCTAATTATGCTCTTTAACATGAACAGGGCTGTGATATGACCCTGTTAGGATGAAGATGATAATGAACATGAACAATATAAGCACTAGAGGGATCAGCAGGCCAGAGTGACTTACCTGAGTGAAAATTTTGATTTTAAAGAAGAGCTGATGCTTCCGATCATCAGGGATAGTTTCTCTTTCAGGTAGTTTTATAACTAATACCAGAACATCAGATACTATAACTCAATTTCTTTGCTTAAGAATTTAGTACAATCCCAAAAATAATAGAATAAATGCTCAGAATCATAAATATGTTTAAATATTTCTCTAATTCACTTAAAAAGTTACTAGAATAACATATTTTGCATCAACATCTATTTTTGGAAAATAAGTATAAAATTCAGATGTCTGGATTGATTGACTGTAATCCTAAATGATTTGCCAGCAAATCAGACTTTTAGAAGGATAAAGCAAAAGTATGAACAAAATCAGGGAAGGTCTGTGAAAGTAGGGACAGTGACAAGTATGCATTACTCCTCAATGAGATAAATCTTACCGCTTCTGCTGTTTGACGACTGCTAAACAGCAGTGACTAATCTGGTGGGGCAGTACCAGTGTTGCACAAGGCATTGCTGTTTGCTGAAATAAGTACATAACTAGTACTGCTGTGGCGTGTGTGTGTGTGTGTGTGTGTGTGTGTGTGTGTGTGTGTGTGTGTGTGTGTGTGTGTGTGTGTCATCACCGATTTTTATCTGTGCATGCACCCAATAATGCCAGGACACACACAGACATTATTCTTCTGTGTATCAGTAAAAATCCTAACAACTAATTATATTTCAAAAGTAAGACATAACATATATCACAGAACATTCAGACACTTAGATATTCTTGAGTCTGGTTGCCCCACTCACCAGACTGTCTAACTTCATAATGGGGACTCCCTTTATCATCCTTGACTCTGTGGGGCCCCCACCAAAGCTGTTGCTTGTTGGAGAAAAATGTATCAATTTTCTGAATACGCTGTTAACCTGAATGGTGCTGAGATATGACCTAATAATAGCCTCTGTTTGCAACCACACCCATTCTAAAACCAGCCCTGCTCAAATGTGTGTGTGTACATAAAGCTGCTATGGGTTATGAGGGGCTAGAGATTGTATGAATATTACATCTTTAATTTTCATCAGTCAAACCTTAGAGGTGCACACATGAAGTCATTATAGCTTGTATTTGAGCTGAGGGGAGTGTTTCTCACAGACCTCAGAGGTGTACAAAGAAGGTTACTATAGCTTGTGTAAGTGAGGTGTACTGCCTATTAGCAACAAATTTGAATATTACTGAAATCATCCTCACAATCCATTACTAGGCACATATACATGTGGCTACCTTGACGGCTGGGGTGAAGAACATGCTATGTATATGTATATCATCAGTCACTTGAAATATATGACAAAGGCAATTTAAATCTCTGCTTTCATCCCAGTCTAACACCAGAGGGATGCATAGACAGTGACTTGTCTTTTTTAGAGGATTAGGGAGGTAGGCAGTATTTCCAGATAAGACTTAAATATTCTCACAACTACTGGGTTGTTAGTTTACTCTAAGCTACAATTTTGTCAGCTTTGAAAATTAAGCCTTGGGCACAAATTATGCCTTGAAAGAAAAAAAATAAGACTGAAATTCTTTTTTTCTTCATAATTTTTATTTAGGCAACCATTAGAGTAAAATGTTGAGAAAATGCTCTAAAATGCATCCCAGACCATCTGTAAACCTGTGGCTTCTTGGGCCCTGGCTTGAGTTATTTCTTAAATGGTTATTACTGTGCTGTCTTGTTCAGGAAAGGTGTGTTGAAGGATGCAAGGAAAACTAAAGCTGAACCACAACAGTGAATGTCTTTCCTTAATCATAATTTCTGTTCAAGCTATTATTGGATGAAAAGGTTGTGTAAAATGCACTTCAGAGCATATAGAAAGTTATGGCTTCTTGAAAAAGCTTAGAGTAAGGCAAAATGTGAGAAAAGGAAGTAAAAACGTGGATGGTGTGGGGAGCCCAAAAGGAGAAGGACTCAGAGGTGAGGACTGGAGGGGGTGTGTGTGTGTGTGTGTGTGGGGGGGGGGGGGTGTTGAAATGGAGCCAGTCATCATTTAACTTTAAGTCCAGACCTGTACATAGACTTGTTGCAATGTATCACTGTTGCAACTAAGTGCCAGTAACTCTAACTGCCCCTTTGTTAGACGGCTCAACATAGTGATAGTGTGGCACATAGGCCTGTTGTAATGTAAAAGATTGTAGCTGCAGGTCTGTCTGTGGATACTACTCCTAAAAGTTTGCAGCATGAAATAAAGGGTTGCTTAGAATGGATGGCATTGTTAGGATGATACTTATACTGGAAGTGCCTAGGGGGCCCCCAACTTGATATTTGCTGGGGGCCCCCAAAATGCTAACACCGGCCCTGTTTCTATGTAAAATAGTTCCTCTGCCCAATATTTCAAACTTGCTGCAGTGTATTCAGATGGTGCTGGAGGTCGTATTTTACATCCAAAATATAAGATTTTCAAACAAATGCCCAGATGTTTATCTAATTTTTTTTGGTCCCTTGCTTATAAAATTTGTGGTTTGTTGGCAATCCTCACTGAAGACTGAAATCACTAAATAATTACATACATTTCAATTTCAGACTTTATTTCCTTCATAAAATACATGCTTGCAAATTTCTAATTTATAAGAGTAATGTTTAAAATCTGTTTCTATTTTTCATCCTTTGTTCCCCCTTTATTTTAGGCTTTACCCAGGTTTCTTGAACTGAGAGTTTGAGACCGGTATGTAATCCTCTTAACTGCTGCTGTCACTCTTTCTCTCTCTGTTACACAAACGCAGTTCTGCTTTCATGCACGCAAGCACACACACACACGCGCATGCACACGCACACACACACACATACACACACACACACACACACACACACACACACACACACACACACACACACACACACACACACACATCTACATACTCTTTCCTTCCTTTTTCATGTTTGTTTTAATGTTATACTCACTAAACAGCAAAAAGCTGCTCAGTGAGTATAAAACAACGGCTCGATTAATCTCACTCTCACTTTCATGCACGCATATAGTCACACACACAGAAACACACACTTTCCTATTTTTTATTTATGCATTTATTTATTTACACTTGCTAAACACCAAAAGTGCTGCTTAGCAAGCATAAAATAATGGTGACCATTAGCTTCATTACGGTCTTAGCTGCCGTGAGTCGCTAAACTTGTTTTTTAGTGGGCATTACCTGTTCATGAACACCTTGCTGGTGATCATTCATTCTCCAATCAGAGTGGTGATGTATAGGTCGCCCATTCTCTAATAGTTTTTACAAATGTGGATGATGTTGCATAGGACTGGATCCTTCAAGGCTAGACAGAGGTCACCTCTGTAAGAAACTGAAAAGAGAAAGAGAGAACTCTTCAGGGGGTCTGGGCAGTTCAAGGAAGACATGCCCTTGATTATCTTAGTATGGAAAACTGTGGTCTCTCAAACTGGATCATATGCTTAGAAAAGCACATACCAAAGGGGCCATTATACAATATTATGGGCCTAATGAGGGAGGAGTAGAGAGGTATGATAACTTCTTTAGGTCTGGAAGAAATAATCTTGTTATAGATAAAATGATTTTCTTCAGCCAGTGAGTACACAGTGATCAAAGGATAGATTATTGCCAGTTAAAGTTCCCTGGTCTGTAATGACAGAGTCAGCTTTCAAAGGGTGCACCTAGGGGGTGCTCAGTTTTGCTAAAGGACACAATGCTCCATTTCTTAGCATTTATTTTTAGACCATGGTTCTGTCACCACTTATTGGTGCATGTTATTTCCTCTTGAAAAATCTGGAAGTCATTTTGGGAGTTAATGACAGCTCCAAGTTTGTATTTATCAGCATACTTGGTCAGCCACAGGCCTCGATGGTAGCCTTAACATCAGAGAAGTAGACATCAAATAGAAGTAGTCCTTGAACTCATCTCTGGGAGAGAAACATTGGTAACTATTCTTTTAGAACAGATCATGCCTCCCACTCTGACTGGGTTCTGTCATTTATCATATTTGCTGTCCAGCAGGTAACATCAGAGTTTACATTTAGTTTGATTAGCCTACTTACTGACAATGCCAGAATGCGGGATGGTATCAAAGGCCTTGGCTAGGTCCATGCAGGCAGTGTGATTTGATTTGCCTGAGTATAATGCATCAGTGACTTGCTCAAAGAAGCCTCCCAGGTTCAGGAACACAATCTTCCTTTAACAACCCCATACTTGCAAGACCAGCTATGTCCTTGTTAATAAATTTATACATTCCACTGGTTTGCAGATAAAGCAGGTGAGGCTTACAGGTCTAAGGTTTCCTGGATCAGTACTGGATTCTCATTACCCCGCGTTGTGGAATGGGATGACTTCACATTTCAACATTCCTCAGAGGAGAGGCAAGGACTAAATAAGTATAGTGCCACATCTACCAGACAGTGTTTTTTGCTGACAAGAAGGCAGTCTGGCACATTATCAGGAACCATGGAGCTAGTTTTTTTGATCTTGGACAGAGCATTCAGGACTTGCTCAGAGGTAATCAAGTTGGTATGCTAATATGATTAAATGAGAGGGAGCACAACAGAGAAAAATATCTCTCATTTGTCTCAATAGGCAAATCAGGGAGCTAGTCAAGTCTTCAAAAGCTAAATACAAAACTAAAATAGCCTCCCAAGCAAAGGATAACCACAAAGCATTTTTAGCTTTGTCCAAAATATTAAGGGAAACACTCAACGAAGCTGAGTTGCCTGTAGATTGCACTACCTATACTCAGTCATAAGAAATAGCAAACCTGCTGGCTAATAAATTCATCTCATATTTCACCCCTCATCACTTCCGGTCACTCTTCATAAAATATCCCCAACCATTTATTTGCCTGTTATAACAAAACAGCAAGTCATCACTGCACTCTATAATGCTAGAAAAACAGCATCATTGGACCCTGATGGAGTCCCTGGGTGCATATTAAATAGCTTAAAACAAGACTTAGCAGACCCACTCAGATCTCTATTTAACCACAGTCTCTAGACAGTTTTTGTCCCAGTAGAGTGGAGGACAGCAACAGTCATCCCTCTGAACAAGGGGGGACCATCAACTGACCCCGAAAAATACTACCCCATAAATCTGAGTAGTCTTATATGCAATGCCATGAAAAAGATAATCATGGACCTGATTAATAACAACATAGGAAATCTCCAGACTCCGACCCAACCCAGTTCGGCTTCATCATTCTCATGGGTGAAAATACAGAGGCCTGTGCATAGGTGTACACAGATCGCTGTACAACCTTTTAACCACCTGCATAGAAGTGGCACTACCACAACAAAATAAATCTAGGTCAAACTACAAGCCACCCTGGTGGCCACCCAGTTATAAATATGTTCTACAACAAAGGAAAGAAAATCTTATCCAGAAGTAGGAAAGGACTTGCACGACAGGGCAAAAACTCTCTTATTAATCTAAACAAGCAACTCAGGGGACTAGTCAAGTCTTCAAAAGACAATTTTGAGGCAAAATAGCCTCACAAGCAAAGGATAACCAAAAGGCATTTTTCAGCTATGTAGCAATCTTAATAGCAACACCCAACAATGTGCAGTTACTTGTAAATGGTACCACCTATACCCAGCCAAAAGATACAGCACATCTACTAACCAATAAATTCAGTTCAAATTTCACCCCTATCACCTTCAGTTACCCGTCAGGAAAACACCCTCCACCATTCCTCTACCAGTTATCACAAAAGAACGGGTCATCACTGCTTTCTCTAAAGCCAAAAACATGGGTCCCGACAATATCTCAGGATGCCTCTTAAATAACCTGAAACATGACTTTATCGGGCCCACTAGAATCTCTATTTAATGACAGCCTCCAGACAGGCTTTGTCCCTGGGGAGTGGAGGACAGCAACTGTCATCCATCTACAAAAGAGGAACCATTAACAGTCTCAGGAAATTACAGACCCATAAAATTGACTAGTCTGATGTGCAAGGCCATGGAAAGAATAATCATTGTCCTGATAAACAATTACATGGGAAATCTCCAAACATTGGACCTTCTCAGTTTGGCTTCTTCAAATGCAGGTCATACCTACTCATTCTGGTGGACGTCTTTGAGAAAGTCACCAAGAGATCGACGATGGTTAAACAGCGCATACCGCCTTCCTTGACCTAGCTAAGGTATGTGACACATTTCCCCACTTGGGTATTGTAGATAAAGTCACAAAATTGGGCATAAATCCCTATATCACCAGACAGATAGTCAAATGTTTCATGGACAGGACACATTGTTAGAGTGGGGAGATCCAGATCCAGCAAGAGACCAGTTACTAGTGGTGTACCACAGGGTTCAGTGCTGGAATCTCTCCTGTGCCTTTGGCTGGCTAAGTCTGCTGATGAGTGCAAGATGGGGGCAATCACTGAGTCACCCAGTGATGAAGATATCTTTCAGAAATGTCTGATGCAGACAAGTAATTTGTTCCAGAGTCATAGCCTAAAACTAAATACTAAACAAAAATCATAATTATATGCTTTGGAAGTTAAAATCCCCTGCAAATTACAGCATTAGTCAGACACCCCTAAGAGTGGACCCAGTGGTGACAGATCTAGGTACACACATAGACAGTAACTTGAACTTTAACTACCATGTGTCCACAGTGGTGAGGAAGTCTTTCTATGTAGCACAACTTATAAGTAAGGACATACCATCCAGATTCAGGGAGGTTATAGTACCACTATACTCAGCCCTCATCAGACAAATAACTGAATACAATGCACTTTTTGGTATATACCTAACCAGGCACTTGCATCAACTCAAGCAGCCTCGAGGTTCCTTACAAAAAAAAAATAATAATAATATAGGGTGTAAACAACATGTCCTGGTTGGATCACCTAAAAACCTTATCCCTTTACTCTGTCTCATACCAACTATTAAGGGGTGATCTATGCCTAATCTACTAGGCATTCCCAAATCCAGTCCTGATGAAACCATTACACATTTGCAAAACAAACAGCATGATAATTACCTGATCCAAGGTTTTAAACCTGGCCTGTGATGCAAACAAAACATGCTAGAGGGACGAATATGTGTCTCAAAGATTGTCCCTTCTCTGGAACAGGCTACCTATTCATATCAAGCAGGGCCCTTTCCTGACCTTCTTCAATGGATGGGGAATCATACATTCACTCCTGGGGTGATGCCTATGTGCCTTATGGATAGGGACAGTCTGTAAAATACTTAAAGGCATAGGCACAGACCTAAGCCATCCTCTAGCCCTTAGGTGTTGAAAATCTAGGTAAATCCAGGTAATAATGGCTAGGCATTAGCCTAGTAATGTCTATGAACCTATGAAAATGGTTACCAGTGGTTGACAGGGCCACTTTCCTCCTTAATGCACTCATATATAAACTTCTTAACTGAAGATACTCTCCTCCTTTGCTTAACAAATTGTCCATTAAAAGCTCAGCCTCCTCACATTGATTTTAATTCATGTCTTCACTAGAACTACATTCATACTTGCCACCTATGAAAGATCATTCTTCATACTAGACCCTGCCTGCTGAAATGCCATCCCTTCTCACATAATAAAAACAAATGTAATTGCTTCAGATATCTGGTTAATATTTATTGGCTCACCCATCATTAATATCTGTATTCTTGTTAACATGCTTTTTTCACCTCTCCTGTCATCAGTACAACAAATCTAAATAAATTGGAAGCCTACTACAATAAAATAGCCAGGTTTGCTACCAACGTCCCTCACAGAACACATCATTGTTCTGGTCTTCATAAACTGGAATGGCTAGAACTCCCAAACCTATTACACCTTAAACAACATTATCTACCTACCAGACAAATGTGCACCCCTTAAAAACTTAGTAAAACTGTATTCTATCAAAAAAAACCATACAGGCATCTGACAAACGTCTTCTACAAGTCTATACAGACAACAATAAGCACAGAGATGCCTTATTCTCACACATCGCCAAAATCTGGAACGCTGTTCCCCAACCAATTCTTTGCACAGCAAACCCCTCTCACTTCTCAAGTGCCACCTGACTAATAACTGGCAATGCTCCTGCTCAAATTCTTGCTGCTCCCCTCAGTAAGCTTTCAGCTCTGTTCAGGCTGTATTAATTGTTGCTATTATACTTTTTCAGATTCTCTGCCATGGGCCCTATCTCCAGCATATTACTCTATGTCCTTATCCTAAAGTATTACTGGTTCATCTCCCAAACCACTCAGTGTACAAATACTTTAATAGTATAGGACCCTCCCTTGGTCCAATCTCCATCTGATTACCATATATCTCTATTCTAGAGGGATATGTTGTGTGACTCCCACCCACCCCATTGTGCAAGTACCTTATTGTTTTTTTTTTTCATTTATTTCTCTTTTTGCCTTCTTGTCTGTATCTCCTATGTGTCACATTCAATGACCAACAATAATAATATGTGCATGTATAACTAACCATTTTTTAATGTATTATTTGCATAACTGTTTGCTTGCATTGCTCCTCAACTCAAATATATTACTATTAACTACATGACTGCAATGTTTTTAAATACTATGTTAACACTTTTTTTACCATGTACTTGGAGCTTTTCTCCCCGGGCCTCTGTTGAAAACGGGCCTTTTTGTC